>NC_048232.1:81650854-81696294 GCF_002007445.2 Ailuropoda melanoleuca
GGGGAGGGGAGGCGGGAGGGGAGGGGGGGAGTGATGGGGGACGGTGGTCCTGGAGCTACCTAGGAAGGAACATCACAGGGCAGAGAGGGGTAAACTGGTGTCCAGAGTGGTGTGGGAAACAAAGGCAGAAGAAAAATTAAATTTCCTTACTATCTACAGCCCACTGAGGAGTCCTTGAAACAGGCAGAGTGACCTTCCTCTCGGAACTCAGCTGCCTCGATGTTAATACTTCGCGAAGAGCAAAAGGCAATCTTAGCCCGACCCCCAGGAGCCTGTCGGTCTACTTGAACATAGAAAAATTCCTTTGGAAGCTTCCTTTATCTCTATCCCCCAAGATACATGTTGGCAATCATCCCCCAAGCATAACACCCACTGATACGCATCTGAAGGGTCTCATGACTAAACTTTTCCTAGACAGTAAAATGACCTTTTCTCAACAACAGCTAGCTCCCTCAAGGTCCTGGAAACCTTGCTTCCAAAATTCCTTAGAGACTTATGCTATCCCTAACCCCTCCCAACTTGAAAGTATACCATGGGCCACTCCTCACAACCCCTCTCTCTGCCCACGGGTCCTGTCCCTGTGCTTTAACAAAACCACCATTTTGCACCAAAGACATCTCAAGAATTCTTTCAAAAGAAAGCCGGCGGCTTTGAACCCTAACATCTTTCCTACATCAGCTATGACAGCCAGGTGCGGGTTTATGAAGAGGAGTGATAGGGAGGAAAAGCTATGAAAACACTGTGAGCTGAGCCTACACTTAGAAACTGCTTCCATCCCCTTTACCCCCCAATCGCTGCATTTCTGTGGTGACCCTTTGGTGCTCTACTCATGCACACGGATCTAGAGGACCACCAGGACCCCTCCCCGAGAGGATGGACAGGGAGTGCAGAGATGTGGAACCAACTAGAAGTCATTGAAGCTTTAGGGGATGCAAGGGGTCTGGGTCTGTGGCCCTCTACTCACCTTAGGGAAGGGAACTTTCTTGTTCTGGAGAGACGTCTGGGAGAAATGCCTCTTAGAACTGAACAAAGAAAACTCTTTTTCTAGGGAAGAGAAAAATGTGCTTCAGTCCCTTGTCCTGGAGCTGACACTGCAGACCAGGAGTTCTGACACAGCCCCCTCCCTGGAGGCAACGGAAACAGCGGGACAAGGGACCTGAGGCAAACCAGAGCGCCTCTGTCGTTCCCTCTGCGGAGTGACCTCGGGCAAGTTACCTAACCTCTCTGATCCTGTTAAAGGTTTGAATACTAACCACCTTGTGGGGCTGGTGAACCAATTAAAGTAAATAATGTTTGCGAGGCCAGGACACAGGGCAAGCACTCAACCCATATGAAAAAAGCACTGGCTTCAAAAGAAAAACAAAAAAACTCAAAACCCTGAAACATCAAAATGAATAAATGTTGCATTAAACACTTGAAGCAACAGTCCATCAACCTCAGGGAGTGTGATTCAAGTTGAAGACAGTTTACAGGTTACACTTTTTCTCCTTTGAAACTTCTGTGTGTCCACAGTGATTGCTGGGAAAGCAAATGTATTCAGTGGGTCAGTAAATGTAAATGCTTAGAAAAACAGCCGTGGAAAGTGCTGGGCTCTGAGGAAGCAGTGCTAGGAGCATTTCCATCCAACAAGCACAGCCGTGCTCTTCTCTGAGGACGGCCTTCCCCGTGCCCTGGGCCAGCGCTTCGCAAACTGGATGGCGCTCATAGGTCATGGGGGGTCAGCCCACCCAGAGATGCTGACGCCACTTGTCCTTCTAGGCAGCACGCGAGAGGCTCTGCCAGCATCCGTCCAGGGTCAGGAAGCTGACCGTGGTGTACACAGTCCCGCCTCTCGGGAGCCCCTCCCCGCCCCGTCCTGCTGAGCGGCCTCACTTTCCCTAAGGGGGGTGAACTGAGGGGGAGGATGGTGTCTTCGGCCAGAGAGGCCACGGGCTAACAAGAGCGGGAGGCTGACTAGCCCCTCTGGGCAAAATCCTGGCCCCGAGCTGTGCCCGGAAGCCCTGGGCACAGGAACCTCTCTGCACCTCAAATCCTGCTGTAAGATGAAGGGTAACAGGCTCGCTCATAAGGTTCAGGTGGGGAGGACACAAAAGAACCCACACTGGGGCTGGTGCAGAGATGGGGTCCGTGCGCATGGCATTCTTTCTATTGTTCATCAGAGTAACGCTTTGTGCTCAGACTCATTCTTTACAGTGTGGGCTGTTTTCACCCTACTTAAGAAAAAAATACTTTTCTCACTCCTATCTTCCACTTCCAAAGGGTCCTGGGTTGTTAAAGGACTTCACTAGTGGATGTTGTCTGCCCCCTGGGTCCTATTGACCTATTAAAGGTCAAGGGCTTCGTGCATCCCTGGGCTGCCCCCATGAAAGGGGTAGACATGCCCCGCTGGAGGAAATCCGCCTAACCCAGCACTGTGTCTCTCTGGCTTTGCAGTCCTGAGTTTGGATCCTGGCTTAGTCACCCACGGGCTGGCCATGAGAGTCCTCTCACGGCTGCCATGAGGAATGCCCCTGTGTCTTCTCACATGCTGTTCCCTCCACCTGGAACAGTAATTCTTCCCTTCGCTCGCTTCAAATACACATCCTTCAAATCTCAGCTTAGTGCCACTTACTGATCCTCTTAGGGCTGGACTGAGTAGCTCTCGCTAGGCCACCTCAGCACGCTGCCGTATGCCTCACGGCCACGCCTCATCCACGGGAGTGTGGCTGTGTGGCCTACATTTCCCACTAGTATGCGCTGCTGGCACACAGAGCCCCTTACCCGTCTGTTGCGCCAATAAGAAAGGAGGCCTTGGCAACTTGCTTCTCTGAGCTCTGCTCTCCTTACCTGTGCAATGGATTTAGTGTGTCCTTGAGCTGGTGGTTGTGAGGATTAAATAAAAGGATGAAGAGCCATGGAGCCTGGCCCAGAGTAGACCCAGTCACTGGGGTCCATTGATATAATATCAAGTTCTACCCCTTATCCCAGCAATTATGTTGTGCTGACTCTAATTATAATTTCTAAGTAATAGCCCTTCAGTCATTTTGGTGGCTAGTTTGGGGGAGCATGGGCGGGAACCAGGCCTGACTACCTCAATTCTAAGGGCCTGCCCTGCCCCAGCTGGATGGCGGCTGGTGTGGCAGGGGCACAGGGGGCCAAGTGAACATGGGGTACCTTACTCTTTAACAATCTTCTCTGCAAAAATAATTTTTCTCTCCGGAATCTCTCTGGATCCAGTTCTGAATAGTCCCAACTGTTATAGCTCTGTAGGCTAGGGCAGATACCTAAAAGGGAGGGAAGAGTGATCATGAAAACTTCCATAAAGGAGAAAGGAGGCAGAAAACAGAAACCAGGGGCGCCTGGGTGGCACAGCGGTTAAGCGCCTGCCTTCGGCTCAGGGCGTGATCCCAGCGTTGTGGGATCGAGCCCCACATCAGGCTCTTCTGCTGTGAGCCTGCTTCTTCCTCTCCCACTCCCCCTGCTTGTGTACCCTCTCTCCCTGGCTGTCTCTATCTCTGTCGAATAAATAGATAAAATCTTTAAAAAAAAAAAAAAGAAAGAAAGAAAACAGAAACCAGAGCCCCGCCCCTGCCCCCCATGCCCTCCTGCTGGAGTGGGGGAGCTTCTAGCATTAGCCTCACCCTACACGGGCCCTGTGGCCTTGGGGGAGCCACTTCCTCTGCGGAAGGGCTTTAGTGCTTTCCTCTGGAAAAGAGATGGTGAGGTTCGCCCTACCCCCTCAATAGCGTGGATCACAACTGGGTCACAGCAGGGCATCTGGCCCTGGGCTGCAGAGATGCGAAAGCATTGTAATCATTCCTTTTCCTGCTTATCTCTTCTGCTTTCCCTGAACTATGACCTGAGCTGAACTATGACCTGAGCGCAGGACCTGGATCTTAATTCACTTTTACACCTCCTGGGCTTAGCACTGGGCCTAGCACTAGGAGCTTAATAAGTATTTGCTCAACGTACTATCACACTTAGCTAAACGGAAACGGGCTCTCCTTAAATATTTGATGGTGATGTTAATGGGGCTAGTGCTTTTTCTTGTAAGCAAACCATGTGTTTCGGAGTCTTGGCTTCTTGGAACCCAAACTCTCAGGCAGCAGAAGGGCTCCACTGTCTCCCTTAGTTCTTTGATTTAGAAAGGAAAAGACCAGGGGCGCCTGGGTGGCATAGCAGTTAAGCGTCTGCCTTCAGTTCAGGGCGTGATCCCAGCGTTATGGGATTGAGCCCCTGGGCATCAGACTCCTCCACTAAGAGCCTGCTTCTTCCTCTCCCACCCCCCCTGCTTGTGTTCCCTCTCTCGCTGGCTGTCTCTANCTCTATCTCTGTCGAAAAAAAAAAAAAAAAAAAAGTTAAAAAAAAAAAAAAAGGAAAAGACCAAGGGTTGCTAGAGAAATTTTGAACCCTTGGGCAAAGATACTGTCTCCGTTGGACAAAGTAAGTGGGCAGGAAGTGTAATACTGGGAATGGTTAAGGGGAAGGAGGCACAGAAAGAAACGAGTCAGAGAATGAGAGGCAGGATGGCACAGTGGTCAAAGACCTCGCTTTGCAGTGGGACAGCCTGGATCTGAATGCCTGCTCCCCCATTTGTTTGCTGCTGGACCTCTTTGACTCTGCATATGTTAAGAGGATTAAATGGGTGTGCAGAAAAGACTTAACAGGCCCCAGGCTTCTATCCTTGGAAAATCTTGCTTGTGAGGTTGGCCTTTGGCCAGCATCTGCAAGTTGGCTGGTAAACACTTCTTTACACTGATCCCACTTTCCCTAACTACCTAGAAGAAGTGGATATATTCCTAGAAGTGTACAAACTACCAAGACCGAATCATGAAGAAATATACAATCTGCACAGACCAATAATGAGTTAGGAGGTTGAATCAGTGATCAAAAACCTCCCAAAGAAAGAACAGCCCGAGACCAGATGGCTTCACAGGCAAATTCTACCAAATATTTAAAGAATGAACTCCAATCTTTCTCAGACTCTTTCAAAACATTGAAGAGGAGGGAACACTTCCAAACTCATTTTATGAGGCCAGCTTTACCCTGATACCAAAGCCAGATAAGGACACTACAAGAAAAGAGAACTACGGGCCAATATCCCCAGTGAATATAGACACAAAAATTCTCAAAAAAAATACCAGCAAAATGAATTCAAGAGCACATCAGGAAGGTCGTACATCATGATCAAGTGGGACTGATCCCTGCGATGCAAAGATGGTTCAACATCCACAAATCAATCAATGTGATACACCATATTAATGACAGGAAAGATAAAAATCACACGATCATCTCAGTAGATGCAGGAAAAGCATTTGACACAATTCAACATCCTTTCATGGTAAAAACTCTCAACAAAGTGGGTACAAAGGGCACACACCTCAATGTAATAAAGGCCACATACAACAAGCTCACATCTAATATCATACTCGATGATGAGAAAAGTTTTTCTTCTAAGACCAGGAATGAGACAAGGATATCCATTCTCACCACCCAGAATAATTAGACAAAGAGAGAGAGAGAGAGAGAGAGAAGAAAACAAAGGAAAAGAAAAGAAAAGAAAGAAAAGAAAAAAAAACGCATCCAAATCAGAATGGAAGAAGTAAATTTATCTCCATTTGCTAATGACATGATCTTGTATATAGAAAAACCTAGAGTCCACCAAAAAACTGTTAGAATTAGGGGCGCCTGGGTGGCTCAGCCGTTAAGCGTCTGCCTTCGGCTCAGGTCATAATCTCAGGGTCCTGTGATCGAGCCCCGCACCGGGCTCCCTGCTCTGTGGGAAGCCTGCTTCTCCCTCTCCCACTCCCCCTGCTCGTGTTCCCTCTCTTGTTGTGTCTGTCTCTGTCAAAAACAAAAAACAAAAAACTGTTAGAATTAATAAACAAATTCAGTAAGTTGTCAGGATACAAAATCAACATATGAAAGTCAGCTTGGTTTCTATACACTGACAATGAGCTCTGTGAAAAAAAAAATACAGAAAACAACCCACTCACAATAACATCAAAAACAATAAAATACTTAGGAATAAATTTAACCATGGAAGTGAAAAATTTATACACTGAAAACTATCAGACACTGATGAAAGAAATTGAAGAAGACACAAATCAATGGAAAGATATGCTGTATAATCGATCAAAAGAATATTGTGAAAATACCCATACTGCCCAAAGCCATCTATAGATTCAATGCAATCGCTATCAAAACTCAAAAAAAAAAAGGGAAAAATTCCAATGGTATTTTTCACAGAAGTAGAGAAAAACATCCTAAAATTTGTGAGGATCCACAAAAGACCCTGACTAGCCAAAGCAATCTTGGAAAAAAGAACCAAACAACAAAGCTGGAGGCATGACTCTCTCTGATTTTAAGCTATATCACAAAGCTAAGAAATCAAAATAGTACAGTACTGGCATAAAAACAGACATATGGATCAATGAAACAGAATTGAGTGCCCAGAGATAAAATGTGGTCAACTAAAACTTGATAAGGGGGCCAAGAATATACAACAGGAAAGGAGCAGTCTCTTCAATAAATGGTTCTGGGAAAACGGGACAGCCACATGCCAACGAATGAAACTGATCCTCCCATTTTACACCACTTACAGAAATTGACTTGAAATGGATTAAGGACTTAAATGTAAGGTCTGAAACCACAAAACTCCTGGGAGAAAATAGAGGGAAAAAGCTCTCTGACATTGGTCTTGGCAATGACTTTTTGGTTATGACACCAAAAGCACAAGTAACAAAAGCAAAAATCAACAAGTGGGATGACATCGAAAGAAAAAGCTTCTGCACAGCAAAAGAAACAATAAAATGAAAAAGCAACATATGGAATGGAAGAAAACATTTGGAAACCAAAAATCTGATAAGGGGTTAAATATCCAAAGTGTATAAGGAATTCATAGACTCAATACCAAAAAACCCAAATCATCTGATTAAAAATGGGCGAAGGACTTGAACAGGTATTTTTCCAAAGACATGGCCGACAGGTACATGAAAAAGCGATCAGCAACACTCATCAACAGGGAAATGCAAATCAAAACTGCAATGAGATATCATCTCACTTTTGTTATAATGGCTATTATCAAAAAGACGACATAACAAGTGTGGGCAAGGATGTGGACAAGAGGGACCCTGGTGCGCTGTAGGAATGTAAACTGGTATCGTCACTACGGAAAACAGTATGGAAGTTCCTCAAAAAATTAAAAATCAAACTACCGTATGATTCAGGAATCCCACTCCTGAGTATAGATGCCCAAACGAAATGAAACCCCTGTCTCAGAGAGATCTCTGCAATCCCACATTCACGGCATTATTCACAACAGCCAAGATGTAGAAACAACCTGAGTGTCCATCAATGGATGAATGGATAAGGAAAATGTGGTACAGATACATGATGGAATATTATTCAGCCATAACAAAGGAAGGAAAATCAGACACTGCAACAGCATGGATGACCCTTGAGGGCATTATGCTAAAGTGAAATAAGACAGGCAGAGAGAGACAAAGACTGCATGATCTCACTTATAGGTGACATCTGAAAAGCCAAACTCATAGAAGCAGAGAGTAGAATGGCAGTTGCCAGGGGCTGGGGCTAGAGAAAAGGAAAAGATGTTGGTCAAAGGGTAGAAACTTCCAATTACAGGAGGAACCAGTTCCAGGATCTAATGTACAAGCACGATGACTACAGTCACTAATACTGTGTTGTAGGGGCACTTGGGTGGCTCAGTTGGTTAAGCATGTGCCTTTGGTTCAGGTCATGTTTCTGGGGTCCTGGGATGGACCCCTGCATCAGGCTCCTGGCTCAGCAGAGAATCTGCTTGTCCCTCTGCCCCTCCCCCTGCTCATGTTCACACTTGCTCGCTCTCGCTCGCACTCTCCCTCAAATAATAAAATAAAAATAAAATCTTAAAAAAAATAATACCGTGTTGGATATTTGAGCATTGCTATGAGAGTAGACCTTAAGTCTTCTTGCCATAACAACAAAAGGGTAATTATGTGTGCTGAAGGATGTGTTAACTAACCTTATTATGGTTAACATTCCCCAATGCACACACGCATCGGACACACACACGTCGGATCATCACTTTGTGCATAGTAAACTTACACAATGTTATATGTCAGTGATAACAATATAGCTGGGGGGAAGTGTTTTCCCTAACTGATAAGCATGGCTCACTGTGCCTAGACTATCTGTAGAACAATGTGGGTTCTGCTGAGCACCTGCTTTCCTGGAATTTTGGTATATGATAGACACGGGTGTCTACGTGACCGGTCCCCAGTATAAACCTGGGGTGCTGTGTCTCTAGCAGGCTTCCCCGGGCAGAAACATCACGTGTTGCTACATTTTTGTTGCTGGGGGATGAGAGCACCCTGCATAACTCCTCATGGAAGGCAAAGAGCGGAAGGAAGCCTGCACATGAAGTCCTCCAGACTCTGCCTGTCTTTTCCCTTAAAGAGCACTCCCTGGCTGTGTGTCCTGACTCCACTGCTATAATCTCAGCCGTGAATATAACCGCATGCTGAGACTGTGAGTTCTCCTAGCAAATATCCCAAGGTGGGAATGGAGTTGGAGGCGCCCAGGACAGTAAGAAATGTAAAGTGCTTACTTAGCACAGCCCTTAGTACACAGGAACCTCTCAATTGGTAGGAGATGTTAATGACCTCAGGAAATATCCAGGTCGACAAGAGGGGAGCAGGGAACGGGAGTGAAAAGTAGTTAAAAAGCAAACCTCAGCCTGGCACCGTGTGTGGCAGGGACAAGCAGACTACAGCGAGGCCACATGGGGTCATCCTGGAGGGGAAGGGGGAGATTAGCCAATCAGCATCCGCTTTTGGGTTCCTGAGCTCTGGGTCCATCAGTCCACAGCACACGGGCAACTAACGTCTGCTGAAACCCGCTTCCTGCAGATTGCTGGGCACAAAGAGGGGGCGAGGAAGGTCTCAGAGCTGGTTTCTTTGTGGAAGCAGGGAAATCAGTCCTCCTGGGGGCTCTAACTGCACACCTTCCCTTCTCTGATGTCAGCAAGGGCGATGGCAAACCACACACCTAGGCTCAGGCGGAAAAGTGCTTCGGGAATCACTTTCCCCGGGACAGAGCAGCCCCCTCTTACCTGAAATCCACAGGCTTATCGTGTTACAGATGCTCGATTTGAATTCGTGCGTGTTGAACCAGGATTGCGGGAAGCAGCAGCAGAAGCTGGTATACACGGCTTTACTCAGCAGCGATGGCAACTTCTGGGGGTGGGGAGGGGGGAGCAGAGCTCAGACAACAGCCTGGACATTTCCACACCCAGAAAAGAGCTCCTGACTGCAGAGAGGATCTGTGATAAAACTCTCTTCCTAACACTGTGCTGCCTTCCATTCATGGGGGTGGGTGGGTATTTCCATCTGCTGCTGGCCCATGTCTTGGTGGACTCCTTACCCTGCGTGGGGACCACACCTCAAGCCTCATGAGATGCTTGGCCAGCAACCTCCCCCTCCCCCAGCTCCTCTGCTCCTGGTCTGTGGCTCAGCCCATTCTGCCACCTGGCCAAAGAGTAGCCCAGGCGACAAGATATATTTGACCTGCCTGTCTTGCTACCTCCCAGAGATAACAGGAAGTACTACTACTGGTTTTTTTTTGTTCCCTATGCATAAGTGGTACTGGTGTTCCTTCTTAACTATGGTTCATCTCAAATTATACATTTCTATCTGGCCTTATTCATTTAACATACAGTATAAGCACTCCTTGGGTTGTTACCAACTCTTTGGAACTTTTTTCCCCCAAGAATGACCTTCATAATACTGGGCTGATTGGCATATCAAAATTTACTTCAACATCCCCCATCAGTGGATGTTGTCTTGTTTCTAAGACTTTACATTACAAATTATGTGGATTAATTGTTTTTATTTGTTAAGCTACCTCTGTGTCTGGCACATAGCAGGCAGTCAAAACTCTGTGGAAAGCATGAGGGAGGGAAAGCAGCTTTTCCTCAGTATTCGATTACGACCTCCAGAAGGTGGAATCATGTAGTAATTATAAGTGGCTATGATGTGCTGGGGGCTTATCAGGTGCTGGGCGGTATGTCAGGTGCCTTACAAACATCATCTCATTTAATCCTTAGGACAACTCAGTGAGCGAGGCATTATTATCACCATTTCATGGATAATGAAACTGAGGCACGGAAAATCGACGGGACTTGGTAGGCGGACGCTCAACTAGTGGAAGCGCCTTACAGCAAAAACGTATCAATTCACTTCTCACTCAGACTGTCAGAGTGCCATTTCTCTAGATCCTTCACAACCCTGGGAATTACTCTTGAATCCATGCAATCTCGCAGGTAAAAAGGGGTATCAAATGATTATTGTTTTAATTTGTATGTTTGACTACTGTTAAGGGTGAACTATTTTTCCCCATCTATATTTCTTCCCTGGTGAATTTCTGGTTTATGTACTTTGTCAACTGTCATTTTTTCTTATTGATTTGTATAAATTCTTTTTTTTTCTTTAAGTTTTTATTTATTTAAGTAATCTCCACACCCAACATGGGGCTTGAACTCACGACCCCGAGATCAAGTGTGGCATGGACCTCTGACGAAGCCAGCCAGGCACACCAATTTGTGAGAGTTTCGTACGTTGTATGATGCATATGCCACGTGTTTTCTGCGGTTTCTCCTTTGCCTTTTAAGTCTGACTGTGGTAATTTAAATAATTTATGTAGTTAAATCGGTCTTTGTGAATATATATTCATACTTTTAAAATTGCATGCTTATATAATTACTACAGAAATACATAAAATAGAAAAGGAAGTCTCTTACAACCTCATTCCCCAGAGATAACCATTGCTAAGAGTTTAGTACGTATTTTTCCAGATTTTTTTTCTATTCATAGGCACACATACATATATACATACACATACACATTTTTAAACACGGAGTTCTATAAATTGCTCTGCTTTTCACTTGAAACATGCCATATAGAGACAGGCTTTATTTATTGTAACTGCTGCGTTACAAGTCAGTGCATGGATATAGCACGACTTACTACTTACTGCCTCACGGAAAGAACATGAAGGGCATTCTATTGGCATCAGAAGTGAAGAGATACCTAGTGTGATTTCTTCCCTCCCAACAGTGGTCGATGCTCACTTTTAAGATAGCCTCTTCATAGTGGGACTTGGATTCACGCAACAAGAGAGAGGCGTAGTTTCGGGCTATCCGGTCAAACAGCTTATTCTGGACCTCCTTGTTGGGCTACCAGGAATAAAAGTGGAGAAAGAATTACTAGAGCCCTTGGCTGAAACGGCCAATGGCTGAGATGCTGAAATATGTACTATTGGTACTACTCTTAAGGGTGAACTTGGAGAAATATTATTCTTGAGAGTTTAACCTCACGTTATTCATGAAATAGTACACTCATTTTCAGAAGACTTATAAAATAGATTGATGCGTAGAAGCCGATTGTTGAAGCGAGCGCCCAAAGTCTGGGCTGGGAGGTCCTGACTCTGCTCCCGCCTTGTGCTCGACCAGGTGACCAGCCACGTGATAGGGACCGGTTCCTGAAGCCCAGGGGGCTACAAGACATTGCGCAGTGGCTGAAGCACAGGGGGTATGGGCAAGGTCTGGGGAGGGGGGAGGATGGCAGGTGGGGCTGCAGGGGTGCTCTGCACAATCAGAGAGGCTTCATTGAAGAGGTTGGGGCTTGTTCCTTAGAAAAATAACTTAAGCCAGGGAGAGAAGAGATCAAATTTGCATTTACCTGGTACCTCTCATGAAAGATCCACCAGAAGCTATCCAGCCATATGGCTCTTGGAGAAGGAGAAGAGAGAAACTTCTCTAATTCTTTAGCTGAACAGAAAGACTTAGGGGAAAAAAAATTCACATCCTTATTGCTGTTGTTTTTGAAAAAAAACCACTTCTCACCTGGAGCCACAGGCCGATTCATAATCCTCTCTGCCCAAGACCTGCATTTCCTCCTACGTTCCACACCTTTTACTGTTACTAATCACACCATCTTCCCGCCAGTCATCTTTGCAATTAACTGACTTTGGCGTCAACTTAAAAACATTTACCCTTTAAAGTGAGTGCCGACTATGTGCCTTTCCAGGCGTTTTTACATACTCTCATTTAACCACTACAATAATCTCCACTTTACAGATGAGGATATGGGGGACCAAAGAACTAAACTCACTTGCCGAAAGTAATACAGCCAGCAAGTGGCAGAGCAGGGATCGAAACCTGTAACTCCAGGCCGGGGGGCCTCAAGCTCTCACCCACTTCAATCAGCAGCAATCAACAAACATGGATATCATACATAAGCAAATCACTGGACCAGGAGATTCCCGCATTCCCAGAAAACCTACGGAATTCTAAAATTAGAATAGAATTATCAGTGAACTCCAAGAGGCAGAAAATTCAGGCTTCCTTCTGATGCAACATGAACCTTCCTGATTCCAAAGCTACTACCTTAGTAACGTAATAATATGTCGGGGCGCCTGGGTGGCTCAGTCAAAGTGTCTACCTTCAGCTCAGCTTGTGCCAAGGTCCTGAGATCAAGCCCCGTGTCGAGCTCCCTGCTCAGCTGGCATCCCCGGTTTATAGAAGTGGATCGAAAGGTTAGGATTCTTGCCGAAGTTCACATGGCCCGGGAGGCTCTGAAGGGGGCAGCCTGACCCCAGAAACACCACACAGGCTGCCCCTTAGCTTTATGAAGAGCAAAGAGATCCCACTCTTGCCCCCCACCTCCTGGATGCGAAGGGAGAGACCCCCTGGCTCCCTTCAGGCCCATGTAGCGGAGGGCATAGTGCCGCGCTAAGCAAGCCTCCTGCATTAGCCGGGAGCTCTTTCTGTCTTTTTCACCATTCCTCCTGTTTCCTTAGAGCAAAAGTAAAGTCGGAACAGTGAAGAGCACCGACTTTGGTACCAGGCTGCCCGGGTTCAAATCCAGCTCTTACACTTACAAGCTGTGTGACCTTGAGCAACGTGTGGTTTGGGTGGTGAGAGGCCAGGCAGGCATCAGACTATGAGGCACCTGGTGCTGGGACCGAGGGTGGTTCTGCCACTGGACAGGGGGAGGGAGGACAGCTGGCACCGAAGAATTTTCAACAGGGCACGAACACCATGAAATTGTTGTTCTAGAAAGATCCCTGGAGGCAGCACAGAAGGCACATTAGAGGGGACTGAGATGGTAAGGCCGACGGCATGGGGAGCAGCAGGGGCAGGGACCCAGACAGGGAGGTGTGGGGCCTGAACTCGGCAGCGGCAGTGGGAAGGAGGAGGGGGTACAGCGAAGACAGCAATCGAATCTCAGTGACGGCTCAGATGCAGGGGCGAGGGCCAGGGACAAGAGTGGTTGGTGCTCGGGTGGGAGGCTGTGGTTTTCGACAAGACAGGAGGAGAAGCCGGTCTTAGGAGTCTGAGGGTCAGCAGGGCAGGCGGTGGAGGAACGTGCGAGTCGGGAGCACAGCTCGGGCTTTGGAGACATGACGCAGTGGGGAGCCTTGGGTGGGGAGACGATGACTCCCATCCACCCTGCGCCGTCCCCATGAGTCTGTGCAGAGGGAGGGGTGCTGGAGGACGTGGGCTGCCTGAGCAGCCGGAGAAGCTACCACAGAAACCAAGGAAGGACAGAACGTCCGAGCGCAGGAATCGGCCTCTGGGTCGGTTCCACAGAGCGGTCATCTAAGGTAACAACAGCGTACATCCTTTGGACTTGGCCTTCTGAGAGGGAAGGGTGGACAGACACGGGCCATGTTCAGGAACGGGAAAGGGGACAGGCTGCAGAAGCACTGAAAGACAGCGGCAGTGAGAAGCCAGGGCAGCAAGCATGGGCAGCTCTTCATGTCCCAGGCGAGGCTCGGTGCCGGGCTGGCACCCGCCACTGAGCAAGGGAGACGGGCCTTTGAGCCTCGTGGAGCTCATGGTCTAGCGACGGCCTCCAAATTCTCTGAAGCAGAGGCCACGTGGGCTGCCAAGAGGGAGGGAGAAGTGATGGAGGAGAGGGTGTGAGGAGTCAGGGAAAGGTTTGCGATGGCCCCTGAGCAGGACGGAAGAAGGTCCTTTTAAAGGTACGGCACCGGGGCACCTGGCTCAGTCAGCGGCGCGTGAGACTCCTGGTCTCGGGGTCGTGAGTTGGAACCCCATGCTAGGTGTAGAGGTTCCTTCAATACATAAAACTTTAAGAAATAATAAAATTAAATTAAATTAAAATAACGGTAAGACACAAATTTGCCTTGAGTTTCCTGGGAGCCGAAGAAAAGCGTTAGTTGGAAGCATCAGTTGTAAGACGAAAAGCATGCCAGGAAATGTGAAGTTTTTCTGGGGATTAAGTCCTAAGGAGAACACTCCCCATGGTCCCTCTAAATGGGACATTAAGTAACAGTGGTCACTGTCCTTGGGGCTACCCACCTAGCAAATGGAACATGAGTGCATGTGGCTGTGCCAGGGGGCAGGAATGTCATGCAGGACAGCAGGTCCCTGAAACATACAACCTATTTGTTCTCAAGTCTTTCTTCTATCTATCTGTCTATCTATCTATGTATCTATCTTTAAAGTTTTTTATTTATTTAAATAATCTCTACACCCCATGTGGGATTTGAACTCATGACCCCGAGATCAAGACTCGCATGCTCTTCCGACTGAGCCAGCCGGGTGCCCCTTTCTTCTTTTTATTTATTTATTTATTTTTTTAAAAGATTTTATTTATTTATTTGACAGAGAGAGAGACAGCCAGCGAGAGAGGGAAGACAAGCAGGGGGAGTGGGAGAGGAAGAAGCAGGCTCATAGCGGAGGAGCCTGATGTGGGGCTCGATCCCGTAACGCCGGGATCACGCCCTGAGCCGAAGGCAGATGCTTAACCGCTGTGCCACCCAGGCGCCCCCCCTTTCTTCTTTTTAAAGCACAGAAAAAGGAGGAAGAAAAAGCTATAACCTCATCACTCAGCGAATATTGGTGACATCTATGTGTGATTTCATCCCCAGACTTATTGTAGAATTTTTATACTGATATTTTTCATTTAGCATCACAGCACAGCAAAATACACTCTTTTCAAGCACTCGTTTCAATGGCTAAGTAGTCCACGATATATGTACCCAAAATGACGGAGCTGGCCTTCTCTTAATCATCCTTAAACTATTTCTAATAATGCTGATAAGAGAAACTACCATTTTTTGAGAACTCATGACTTATTAAGCACGATGCCAAGTGCTCTTCAGTTTTTTTAAAAGATTTATTTATGTATCTTAGGGAAAGTGTGTGTGCGTGCGTGAACGGGGTGGGGGGTAGGTAGGGGCAGAGGGAGAGGGACCAGCAGACCCCTGCTGAATGTGCAGTCCGACGTGGGGCTCCATCCCAGGACCCAGAGATCAAGACCTGAGCCCAAACCAAGAGTCAGACGCTTAATCGACTGAACCACTCTGGCGCCCCCTAAGTGCTTTTTATACACTTAAATAAGATCCTTAGCATATTTCATTTGACAGTAACAACGCTAGGTAGAGACTGCTCATATCTGTATTTTATAGAAGAAACTAGAGCCCAGAGGGCTACCTTCCAGGTCCTTGCTATCACACATAACCATGCAGGGAACATCTTTTTACATTGTCCTGGGACAAATGTGATGCTCTGAGTGCCGGCCACTCCTCGACCTCCGAGCTGAGGACAGCAGGGGATCAGGTACCCCACCCCAGAGTCACCACTGCCTGGTCAAAGGCAGCTGTCCACGTGCTGACTGCAGTCCATGTTGGAACCAGGCACCGGAACTCCAGTAAACACCATCACCATGCTGGCCAGTGACTGGCCCGGAACAGATCATCACTCTTAGAAAGTCTGAAGGCAAGACACCGAGTGAGATGGATGGGACTGATGTAGAGAGAGCGCTGAAGAGAAGGCAGCAGGGAGGACTGGTGAAGAGAGGAGGGGGTGAAGGAAGGCAGGTGGGGGGAGGGGCAAGAGAAGGAGGGAGGGAAAGAGAGGGATAGAGGGAGGGAGAGAAAGAGAGAGAGGGAGATGGGCGAGTGAGGGGTTTGAAGCAGCACTGGGAAGTGTGGGCAGTTAAGACAAAGAAGCTGGGTCCCCGAAGTGGAGTGATTAGTTAGGAGCCCAGGCGACAATGATAGGAGCTGCTTTGGGGACATGGTGGTTAGTGAACAATCCTGAAGGGCCGCAAGGCACAGCTGTAGGGCTACAGATACCATTTCCTGGGCTTCCTCCCCTCCCCACGCCGCCTTACACTCGGCCCCACCTCCTGAGTGGCCAGTGCTGTCTCACAGCTGTTCTGGGCCTCGGAATGCCCCCACCCGACTTCCTAAGGAAGCCAGCGTGCTCCAGTACACCCCACTCCAAGTGGTAATTCACTCCAAGGGGTGCCAAGGGGTGTGGGAGGAAAATATTCTAATGTCTAATTTTTAAAAAATTAACATTACTAACATACAATGTAGCTGTTGACAACAGGGCATGTATATCATTTATAAAGAAAAAGAGGGGTGCCTGGGTGGCACAGCGGTTAAGCGTCTGCCTTTGGCTCAGGGCGTGATCCCGGCGTTGTGGGATCGAGCCCCACATCAGGCTCTTTCACTATGAGCCTGCTTCTTCCTCTCCCACTCCCCCTGCTTGTGTTCCCTCTCTCGCTGGCTGTTTCTATCNTGTCAAAAAAAAAAAAAAACTTTAAAAAAAAAAAAAAAAAAAAAAAGAAAAAGAAACACATAGCGAGGGTGTACACTCACAATTTCTTGCTCATAGGATACATGATCAAAACAGTCTGGAAACCAGTCCTCTGGCAGGAAGAATCTAGGTTTTGGAGGGAATGTGTGGGTTTGGGTTCTAATCTCAGTTCAGTCACTTGCAAACTGTGTGGCCCTGGGTGACTTACTTAGTGACCGTGACTTTGTTTCTGGGGTATAAAACAGGGACAACCGCGTCTGCCTGCCACACGGGTTGCTGTAAAGCTGGGGTACAGCTGGGTGCCCCGGAGCCGGGTGTAACAGGGGTGAGCTGCCCACTGTCTTTCCTTACCTTGCCACTAAGGGGGTTTCTCTCGGCCCGGACCACATTGCCCACCATGTCACAGAAGTTGACCCCGTTTGGAAGCCTGTTTGGTATAGCGCTGTTAAATGCTGGGGACTGGTACAGCTCCGCCAGCAGATTTTTATGGGCTATTTTCTGAAACAAAAAGCAGAATATGGAACTGAGGTCCGTCATTGGACAGTTTAATACTATGATATCTTCCCCTTTTCAACATGAACACGATATAACCACCTTCTAGAACACTGAAAAAAAAATGAGGGCGCATTCATGACCCCAGCACCTCTTACCAAATTCCTGTTTGTGTTATTTCTATCTTCCCTTTCAGGCTTTGAGCACCTGTATACACATACGTATGTGTAACTTCACTCGCTTTACAAAATACAAACACACGCACACACAGTCTTCGTGTTCTGCTCTCTCTACTGCAGATCTTCCACATTGCCACACTGTCTTCAAATTTATCACTTAAGATAACAGATCCTGTTAAGGAGATGTGCTACCATTTAATTAACTACTCGTTTATGACCACCAATTAATATTACCATCATTAATGATTTAGAGCATATAGTTTCCTCCCTTTTGGGTTTATTTATTTAGAAAAGAATTTCTGAAAGAGCCAATATGATAACTATAAAAATGGGAAAATATAGAAAATTGGAAGAGGAAACCGATCACCATCACCCAAGGCACCTATTGGAAACGTTCTGGGGGGACTGAGCGCCTTTTACCCGGGCTATGGCACTGGCATTGGCAGAACTCTCTGATGAACTGCCCTGACCCTGACTCAGACCCCCCGGGGCCAGAGGTCAGTGCCCCCACTGACCAGCTGTGCCACCTTGGGGAGGGCATTCACATCTGCTCGGCCACCATCAGACGTAGTGTGGCAGTTTCGACCCACTGTCGAGCATCGGGCTTTCTGCTGTGTGGGAATTTCCTGGGCTGAGAAATGAAAACGTAGTAGCAATAATAGATGGTCTGGTGTGCTCCGGCACTGAAAGGTCTGAATACACAGGACCTGGGTAGTTGAAAGAACCGGCTTGGGAGCATCTTCCCTGGGGTGGCTTTGAGGCTTTGAGGTATGACCCAGTCCGGCCATACATCAGCCAGGTGACGGACACAACTTCCACCGCGGTGCGAACGGGCCTCTTGGAGCTCCGTGTGAGCCCATTCTGAACTTACTGTTTCTAAGAGGACCCCCCCTTTGAAGCTCTAAAAATAAACAGACAAATGACCTTGGGAAGACTCCTCATGCTACCCCTTTGAGGGTCGTATGAGACATTCTGGGGTTATTAAGATAGCTTAAGATCCTCTCAGAAGGGCACCCTGTGGTTTTCCTGCACCATCTCCAGCCCGGTGCCAAGCATGCCCTCCCCAGGACTAAAATCTATTTCGTGCCCAGCAGAAATCAGTCAGAAAGAGACCCAGCAATAGATCCCTTACCCTTTTAAAAATGAAAGATCTGACATTCCTGGATTCTGAGCCTCTGCAAGTATACTGTGATTTGCTTGGACTCTTGTCTGCAGAAGAACGGAGGAGAAACAGGACGTGAGTAACCATGGGGTCTGTCCCCTCCCGAGCTGTAATTCAGCTGTGCTTTTTCACTTGGCCTGAGCTGCCAGATGACGGCCACACTGTTAGTCTCGCTGGACCCCACATGTGCTGCTGACTCACTAAGATTCCGCTCCTGATGGGTTAGTCTCCTTGCCCCAGGAGGAGCAGAGAGAGCATGGGCTGTGAGGGCAGGCGGGGACCCGAATCCAGGACCCACTGCAGACAAGCTGTTCCCTCATCCCCGAGCCTGTTCCCTCATCTATAAACTAGGTTCAGTGACACCTACCCCACAGGTGGGGACATTATGAAGATTTAACAAGGGAGTCCGCGTGAAAGCAGTGGCACAGTGTGCCACATGGCAGGCCGTCTCTGAGTGCGCTGTCCTTCCCTCCTAACTTGCCCAATGCTAGGAACTCAGACGTGAGGCTCCTTCAGAAGAGGACAAAGACATCCTCAGCTAAAACACTAGATTCCTGCTTAACTGCATTTGACATACTAACGAAAGCCGAACCCCACAAAAGCACCAGCAAGGCTATGAGAAAGGATTTTTGCCTCGGTCTCTGGAACTGTCGCGACTTTTCTCTCTCAAAGCCTTCTTCTCCAACTCAAATCTCTCAATGGCCTTCAAAAACCAAAAAGAAAAGGGGCATTAGGGATTCATGCAGATCTTGGAGGCGGGTGGGGGTCAGAGACCAGGCCACTTCTCCTGCTGGTGTGCAAAAGGCCTGGAGCAAAGTTGGTGGCATGCCTCGCTGTCTTCCCTCTAGGTGCTAGGGCCTTGGTGGCTGTTGGTGTCACTGACCTCATCGCCCCCCAAGTGTCACCACCAATACATTCCCCCACCTCTGCTCTCTCTCACGCTGCCCCTCCTCTTGGCTATGCCTCCTCTGTCAACGCCTCTGAGGGGTACAGGATTTGGAATGGGGCTCCAATCAAGCTTCACGGGTTAAAAGCTATTGTTTAGGGGCTCCTGGGTGGCGCAGTCATTAAGCGTCTGCCTTTGGCTCAGGGCGTGATCCCAGCGTTCTGGGATCGAGCCCCACATCAGGCTCCTCTGCTGGGAGCCTGCTTCTTCCTCTCCCACTCCCCCTGCTTGTGTTCCCTCTCTCGCTGGCTGTCTCTCTGTCAAATAAAGAAATAAAATCTTAAAAAAAAAAAAAGCTATTGTTTAAACTCTCTCTGGGGGGACAATGATACCTACCTTCTAGGGTCCTAGTCAGGAGCAGAAATAAAGTATTCAATGCATCTTAAAACACTAGAACAGAGGCTACTATCAGATAAGGGGCTACTCAATAAAGGGTAGTTATTATTATTATTAATCACCATACCCTTGACTTCTCAAGAGATTTCTCTGGATCTCTGACTCCTCCACCCCCAATCCCTTCCTGAGGAAAGAAAAGGAAAGAAAAACGAATGTTGGTGACCCAGCAAGTTGTACTGATTGTCATCCATGAGGCCAGCACCGTTCTTGGATACTGAAGTTAACGAAGAATTAGGACTCTGTGCTCTTGCCCTTAGGAATCTACAATCTGTTTGGACAGTCACGTCAGCACACATGGGCCAGATAAGTCCTAAACAGCTGCGTTTGGGACTCGAACAAATGAGAGTAGTGCAAGTTGGAGCATTCACAGAGGACTGCCCAGAAGAGGGGGGACATGAGTGTTGGGGGACGTGATGAGGCTTGATACACTGTGAAATGGCTCTCCAGCTTCCCATCACCTTATCCGAAATCGGTGTGTGTGCGGGCGTATGTAGATGGGGAAAGGGGTCACATCTGGTTAAGTCTGTCGACACTACTGCTCCAAAAAAGCAGTCCCAGAGAAGGCGTGATGAATGAGTGGCATGGGTATTCGCCCACGCAGCAAACCAGCAGCGTCTCTGAGCCTTATCAGGATGCCACTGTAGCCAATATTGTCTGGGCCTTGGAAGGATGGACGAGATTTGCACACAAAGAGAGCAGGAAGGATAGATGAACACTGGAAGAAAAGTTTTAGGGGGAAATGAGGAAACCAGTGCGGGGCCGTTTGCCTTTGAGATGACAGCAGTACCTATAAGTAGGAAGTCAATTCCCAAGCCTGGCTGATGACCAGCAATGGCTGGGGAATTATTCAGACAGACCAATTCATTAGAGAAGCTCATTCCTGACGTCTGCCTTGGGTCATGAACTGTTTATTTACGGTGGCTCCTGACTAGTTCTCTATTTAAATTTTAAAAACCAGTAAATATTTTACAAGGTACAAAATCAAATAGTAGAGTCAAAAGTCTCCCTCCTACCCACCACTAATGCCTTTAGTTCTTACATAGCCTTCCAGAGAAATCCTGTTCACATGAGAGCACACAAAACACACAGTCCTGTGCGATGCTCTTTTCACTTTTAGGTTTGTTTTTTTTTTTTAGATTTTATTTGTTTATTTGCGAGACAGTGAGAAAGAGAGGGAGAGAGAGAGGGAGCATGAGTAGGGGGGAGGGGCAGAGGAAGAGGGAGAAGCAGACCCCCCACTGAGCAGGGAGCCCAACATGGGACTCAATTCCAGGACCCCAAGATCATGACCGGCACCAAAGGCAGATGCTTAACTGACTGAGCCCCCAAGGCGCCCCTCACTTTTAGTTTTTAAAAACCTCCCCGGGGAATCTGATGATCAGCGGGGTTTTGGTGTCCCTGCTCCAGGTAGTTGGAATATGAGGCTGAAGGACAGGAGAGAAGCTAGAATGCAACCGTATCATTCATTCCACTAATATTTCCTGAGCACCTGCTAGAGGCAATGCTGTCCCCACGCGGGGCTGCAGCAGTAAGCAGTGACTGCCATCCCTGCCTCCCAAGGGCTCGAGGATTACTAGGGAGAAGCCGGTGATTACGAGGTGATGGGCGCTGCTGTAGGGAGGGACAGGATGCCAGACGTGTGCCCAGAAGGAGCACATACGCTAGTCCTGGGGTGGAAGATGCAGTGAAGGCCTTTCCAGGGTGCCGAGCTGCAGGCAGAGCGCAGAAGGGAGGAGGACTGGAAAGGAGAGCTAAGCAAGGGTCACGGCCAGAGATGAGGGAAACCCACACTTGGGGCATGGAAGAGGGAACAGAAATAGGACATGGCCGTGTGGGGTGCGGAGAGGAAGATCGGGGGCTTACTCATTTATTAGTACACGTCTACAAAGCAGATCCTGGGCACCAGGCACTGGGCTAGGTGCCAGGCAGCAGGGCAGCTGGAGAAACCAGTCTGGCTAAGGCACTGACTCAGGAGAAGCGGCCACACCGTCAAGGCCTGGAGAATAGAAGGCAGGGCGACCCGCAGCCAACAGAGGCCGGGCAGGGGAGCCGGGGGATGGGCTCTGGGAGCAGAGAGCAGACCTGACAGAGCTGACCAGCTGCTTGGGCAGAGGACAGGAAGGACAGGCAAGGGGTCCCTTCCTCTAGGTCACAGGAGGACCCAAGGTTGGTCCTGCCAGCCCCTTCCTGGTTCCGCCTGGCAACGGAGGGCACCTGAGGAGATATGCCAACACTGGGCAATCTTGAAAAGCCACCGGATCCTGCTTCTGGGAGCAAAACATTCTTTTTCCTGCTTTTAAAATTATCATTAAGAAAAAAAAAAATCACAGAACTGACATACAAACACATTCCTATTGTAAAATACCCAAACATTACAGAAGTGTGTAGAGTAAAAAACGTTTTACTTGCCTTCTATCTCACTCCCTTTCCAGAACTGACCCCATTGACTGTTTGGTGTGTATCCTTCCAGACTTTTCTCCTACACGTTTGTACATATACAATGTCCCTCTTGGGAGCCAGGTGCTCTTCACTGCCCTGATTTAAGGGTCTTTGTGAGTTTTAACTCCTCTAATTCTTGCAACAGCCCTAAGAGGGAGATACATTATTACTGTTTCCACCATTTTCTAGAAAACAGAGATTCAAAAAGGTTAAATAATCTGCCTAATGTCACAACGTGAGAAAACAACAGAGCAGGAATTTAAAGTTGGACAGTCTCACTCCAGAGCCTGTGCCTTTAGGGCTATGCCCTCTCCCACCGATTCGTGCACACACACAGATACAAGGTTGCTTAACGTCCATGCAATCACTCCAAATAATCTATGTGTTTTGCCTTCACTCACAATTCAATTGGTGGGGGAGGGGCGACTGAAACTAGTCTCAGTGCTGCAGGAGTAAACAACAGCTTGACTTCTGTGAAAGGCAATTTGACTACTTACCAAAATTTGAAATTTCAATTCTGGGACTCTACCTGCAGAAATACTTGCAAATGAGCCCCAAGATACATACACAGAAATATTCACATGTTCATTCTGATGAAAATACCACTGAAATATTTATCAATAGGGAACAGTCAGATTAATTATGCCACATCCAACCTATAGAATATTATGCAGCCACAAAAAGAATGGGGCAGGTCAACAGTACTGACTTTGAAGAATCTCCAAGAGATATTTATGCTAAAAATAAATGAGTAAGAAAAAACCCAAAGCAGGTTAAAAAACAGTATTTATGGTATGACCCTACTCACATTAAAAAAAAGAAAACAACCCTAAATATATGTATTTTATATTTCTAAATGTATACGAAAAGTTCTGGAAGGAGACACACCAAACAATTAATGATGGTCACTTCTAAGGAGGAAAATAAGGCTGGGAGTGAAGTGACTTTCACAGTTTACTTACATACTTGTAGATGGTTTGAGCTAGTTATTTATTTATTTATAAAGTACTAATTTTTTAGAGAGAGAGACTGTATGAGCAGGGGGGAGGGGTGCAGGAGGAGGGAAAGAGAGAGAGAATCCCAAACAGACTCTACAGGGAGTGCTGAGCCTGATGTGGGGCTCGACCTCACAACCCTGAGGTCATGACTGAACTGAAACCAAGAGTTGGACACTCAAGCCACTGAGCCACCCAGGCGCCCCAGTCTGAGTATTTTAGAATAAACATGCATGCCTTGTCATTTAAATTTAAAAAATAAATAAAACAAAAAGATGGACTCAAGAGATGAACTGACCCCAAAAGCCAGCACTGGAAAAGCTGGGGGAGAAGGTGAAGCCGAAAGCTGTGGAGACAATCACCAGCTCAGGGCCCTGGGGACAGAGGAACTTGGTGGAAAGCAAGCTGCCAAGGGGGATGGGGTTAGGAGATTTAGTTAGGAGAGAACTGGCAGAAGATATTTGCAAAAGACACATCTGGTAAAGGACTGTTACCCGAAATATACAAAGAATTCTTAAAACCCAACCATAAAAAAACAACTCAATCAAAAAATGGGGCAAAGACTTGAACAGACACCCCACTTTAGAAGATCAACAGATAGCAAGCACGTGTATGAAAAGATGTTCAATAACACATTGTCATTCGAGAATTGCAAATTCAAACGACAAGGAGATAGCGCTATAAACTGGTTAGGCTGGCCGAGATTCAGCACGCTGACAACACCAAATGCCAGTGAGGATGGGGGGCAACAGGAGCTCTCACTCGTGGCTGCTGGGAATGCAAAATGGTGCAGCTACTTTGGGAGACAGTTTGGCCGTGTCTTAAACTCAACATACTCTTACCATATGGTCCGGGAATCACGCTCTCACTATTTACCCAAATGAACTGAAAATGTATGTCCGCACAAAACCCTGCACATAGATGTTCACAGCAGCCTTATGCATAATTGCCAAAACTTGGAAGCAACCGAGAGGTGAACAGATAAATAAACTGTGGCACATCCGGATAAGGAAATATTACTCAGCGCCAAAAAGAAACGAGCTATCAAGCCATGAAAAGACATGGCGGAACCTTAAGTGCCTATTACTAAGTGCGAGAAGCCAGCCCCCTGTAGGGTTCCAACTCTAGGTCATTCTGAAAAAGGTAAAACTATGGAGACAGCAGAAAGCGCAGGGGTGGCCAGGAGCTGGCAGGGGTGAAGAGGGGGAGCACAGAGGATTTTTACGGCAGCGAGCCTCTTCTGTACGATACTGCAAAGGCGGATATGTCATTATGCACTTGTCCAAACTCGAAGAACGTACAGCACAGAGAGAGAAACCTAATGTAAACAGTGACTTTGGGGTGATGATGACATGTCCATGCAGGTTCATCAGCTGTAATAAATGCACCACTGTGATGATGGGGAGCTTGCCCGTGTGCTGGGACGGGAGTATGTGGGGACTCTGTACTTGCTACTCCCTTTTGCTGGGGACCTAAAACTGCTCCAAAAAATGAAGTTCACTAAGTCATAAAATATATCTTTGAGATCTCTATTGTGCAAATGTGCTTTCAAATAAATGGGGGAGCCCCCAGGGCCCTTCCTGCCTGGAAGCCTTTGTCTCAGCACCCATAACTCACCAGGATGTTGGCCAATGGGTTGGGACTCAGATCGAGCTCAGCAATCGTCTGGTTCACCCGGGGTATGGAGCCAATGAGGCAGGCTGGGAGGGGAGTCTGCTAAGGAAACTCTCTGGGTACTGATCACACAGGCACAGGGCAGGCTATCCTGGCCCACTCTCTTTCTGAGCTGTTTCTCCATTGAACTATTTTCTTTACAAACATTCACACTTCTTTTGTCATTTTAAATGAGTTCCTTTAGGAATTCTAGATGAAAATTAGCCATATCCTAGAAACCTTGGAAAACAGAAAAAGAATCATCCGTTATGCTACCACGCTAACAACTTCTGTTAGGATTTGGGGAGATTTCCTTCCAGTATTTTTTATATACATACCTTTTCACCTAATTATAGCCTCAGCAAATGTCTGTTTTTAGGACTCGGACTTCTCCTCCACTTGTTATTATGATCATTTTCCATAAAGCTAAATAATCCTCAAAATATTTTCAAGGGCACTGTATGAATCCATTTAGAGAGTGCACCTTAATACACTTAACTGTTCCATGGCTATCGAATATTTAAGTTGTTCATAATTTCTTACAATTAAAAATAATGCCATGATGCTTCTAGTCAGAGAGCCGTTTCCGTATTCTGCATTATTCCTTTAAGGGAGATTTTCAGGTAAGGGATAACTGGGTCAGAGGGTGTCTCGATCTTGTTCATCACCGTTGAAATCTCTGCTCCACTCAAGGGCCCCTCTTGTTACCCTCTCTCTGTTTGCGTTTCTTTCTGTCTTGGCCTCAATTGGTCTAGAATATATCCTCTGTAGAAGACCGTAATCCTTACCACTCCTCACTGCTTCCCCATCAAGCAGGGTTCACTCTTACTTCCATTACCCTCAAGGGCTCTTAGAGATCAGAAGATACTTGACAAATGATGATGCCAAGGAGGGACATGACAAATCACAGGAAGTGAAATGGGTTAGTTAGGTTGAGATGAGTGAGGGATTAAGAATAAAGAGGGGACACATTAGAAAAAGGCCCTGGAAAGTGAATCCCCAAAGCAGACCCTGATGGGATCGCTTGTGCTCATCTCGAGAAGGGTTCCTGAGAGCATCGTGAGGGGAGACAGAGGGCCACACGCAGCTTGGCTGGCAGCAGTGGAACTTGAAGGTCAATGAGCTCTGGATGAGACAAGCCGACCTGGGGTTATTTATAACCTGAGAGGGTTATTTGCCGGCTGAGCTCTAAGGTCTTCCAGAGATGGGCTTCTGGCAGAAAGTTCAGAGTCAGAAGTGAGATGTGGCTCAATGAAGGCAGGGCTAGAGAAGTCCGATGCTGGAAGAGCCTGGGGGAGGCCAGAAAGGGCAAACTTGGAGCCCAGGCAGAAGGGCGGGCAGGTGATGAGAAGAGGCAAGGTCAACTGGAATGAGAACACTAACAGTGTTGGGTCTTCAGCTCACTGACCTGGGGGCAAAGGGGGCTACAGTGGGACTTCTTAGTTGCTATCTGTAATTCTTTGGAAGGCAGAAGAGAAAGAATGAGACAATGAAAAAAAAAAAGGAACTTTTTTTTTTCTTTTCTTCCCTATTCTTCCCACAAATATTTCTTCCTCTGGGGCCCTTTCTGATTATCCTAGTACAATAAACTCAAATCAAACGATCCGTCACAGTCTCAGATTCTTTTAGAGGACAGGTAGGGCTTAACTGATTGAAAAAAACGAACGAGCACATAAGGAAAGAGCCTGATCGTGCGTGTCATGGACGCAGGCACGGGTTCTAGCTCTGCGGCAGGTGCATTTGGCCTGGACTGTAGACGGCATCACAGAAGGATACAGGGCGGGTTGTCTTCCAGACTCTTCCTCAGGGCATTCTTTGCCGCATTCCGTGCCACGAGGGGCACAGTCAGGTGCTCATCCACTGGCACCATTGGCAAGGCAGTGACATTGATGACATCCATGTTCCTGAAATGATCCATTGTCCAGTTTCTTGGAAACGGACAAAACAGGGAGTGTCCACTTAAGAGCCTCCCATTTCCTACTCCAGTCTTGTTCCACCAGCCTCCTGGAAATCACACAGAGCATAGAACCACCTTAGAAAACACAACCCACGCTCACCTGGTAAAGCGGGGCTGATGGCAAGGCACGTGCTGCGTGCCATGTGGGGAGCGGAGCCCACTGTCTGACAAGCCCTTCTGAGGGATTTCAGGCATATTTACTGTTCCTTTCTTGTTGATGCCCCCCCCCCCCCGCCATCCCGTTTCCCTTGAAAATTGTTCTAGTTTTTCAACTAAGGAGACTAGGGTGATTAAAAGGCCAGGGCTCCAGGCCACCCAGCACACCAGTTTCCAAGTTAGAAAGGAAACCAAATCCCCGTCTCTCTGAGACTCACCTGCCAAGTCAGATTTGGATTCGTTTCCTAAGACCCTTCTCAGCTCTCAGATGCTAGGACTCTAAGACCCTGGGCCCATCTCCTCAGCATGAGGGCCGTGATCTACCTGAGGCTTCCTGCTCCTCCCCAGAAAACTGGCCCCATCACTACTCTTCCTCCTGGCTTCAGAACTCTCTGGCTGGACTGCTCTCCTGGATCCTGACTTATTGGCCAGGAGTTCATACTTCCATCTGTGGCTTTTCCGTGGCCAGAGCCCAGGGGCACAGGCCTGGTTCTAATGAAGTAAAAGACTCAGACCGGCCCTCAGGAAGCTCATATGTAATGGAAGGAGAGAGCAAAGGTAGTTTAGTGGGAGAATTACCCCAGGGGCTCACCACATTGTCTTTTCCTCTCCTTGGGCTCCTGCCTTCTGCTCTGCCTTTCCCCAGCCCTGCATTCTCTACGCCTGCCCCTTTGCCCTTCCTCCTGGTCCCTACTCTGCCATGCTCTTGGTGCCTCTATGGCTTTTTACACGCGGTTCCCTCTAGTCCGTGCTCATCCCACATGATATATCTCCTGGAAAGCCTTCTTTTATAAACAGTTTGTTTTTTCTCTTTTTAAGTACGCTCCATGCCTAGCATGGGATCCAAACCAGGGCTTGAACTCATGACCCTGAGATCAAGACCTGAGCTGTGATCAAGAGTCAGACACTTAACCGACTGAGCCACCCACGTGCCCCTCTTTTGGAAAACCTTCTTGAATTACTCCAGGCCATTACTGACCCCTCCCCCTTGGGAAATTCAGGGTTCTGCTTTCATCTCTCCATTATACCACTGTAATTACAATTCTGAACTGGAATTATTTGCTTCCACATCTTTCTGCATTAGGCAAATTAATCCCCAGGGATTAGGTACACTCAATATTTTATTCCATTTTAGACTCACTCACCGTACTTCTTTGTAGTCCACAGAAGCTTGGGGCTGTCCCAAGTCAGCTGGATGGCAGGAAAGGCTGTCCCAGGCCCGGGTCAATACTATTTCCTCCTTCCAGCTCCTAGCCTTTCTCTATGTAGGCAAGGGGGAGAGGGTAAGGAAGAGGCAGGTGCATTTCAGGGCTTCTCACTTTCCTCCCACCCACTCCTCAGCAGGACTGCAAAACTATGGCATGTTCTCTGAGAAGCAGGCTTAGGGCGACTCTGTCAAGAAGCCTCTTCCTTTAACTTAACATTCTTACTCATGCCTAATGGAAGAATTGGCTATTATCGTGGCTCCTAAAAGAAATGTTTAAAATCTACACTCTGTTTTCTTCTGAATTTTTCATCATACCCTTTTAGGTATTCTCTGAAACTTGAAAAGCTTTTACCGTCACTCCTTGGGGAGGAAAAAAGGATGGAGGAGAAAACGAACTTGCTGAATATCTACCCTGTGGGTCTCACTGTGCTGTGTTGGGGGCAGACGAGTGGAAAAATAACAAACATTCCGCCCTCATGCAGCACATATTCTGACATCTGAGATTTGAATGTCCCCTGTTTAAAGTTAACATGTTAAATAATTTCAAGCATGTTTAAATAAGTTAAAATGATGCTGACTTTGGAATCAGACTTTTGTTCAGTTTAAACTTCAGCCACTCAATGACGATTTAGTGAGTGCCCAACACCAAGCCACCAGTGCACACTTACTGGGGACAGGGTGCTGACCTAAGCCAGACTTGATCCCTCCCTTAATGGAGCTTATGTCAACGAGGGGAGACATGCGATAATCAGATTATATAAATAATGGTGAATTATAACTGCAACCACTGCTTTGAAGGGAGGAATGCAGTGCTGTGAGATGAACTGATACTGGGTTCTGATCTAGTCAAGGCTTGAAGAGCAGGAGTTAATTAGATAAAGGGGAGGAGGAACTATCATCCAAGCAGAGGGGAGCAAGTGTAGAAAGGTAGGAAAAGGCTAGATCTGTGTGTCACAGTAGCCACTAACCACATGTGACAACTGAGCCCTTGGAATCTGGTTAGTGTGACTGAAGAACTGAAATTTTAATTTTAATTCATTTAAACTTAAAAACTGAAGCAGTTGATTATATGTTAACATTGATTATATGTTGAAATGATAATATTTGGGACATTCGGAGTTAAATAAAATACTCAAATTAATATAACCTGATTTTTTTTTTAATCTTTAAAATATGGTTACTAGAAAATTCTAAAAGACACATGTGGCCCCCATATGTTTCCCTTGGAGAGTGCTGGATTAGACCGCGCAGTTTGGTTCTAGAACGTAGAACTCTCCCCTTTTTAATGCACTGAGGTGTAGCTGGAAGAAAATTTTACTTGCAGCTGGAGACCCATGGGATCTGGGCCTCACTGGATGGATGGATGACCTGGTGCACTCACTAGGCACCCAATAAACATCCCTTGAATGGCTCTGAGTTTGTTTATTTTTCAAATGGAACCAATAATACACACTGTTAGGACTTCAGGAGTTCTGGCGTTGATCCTTGGGTAGTTCTCTGCCCTTGCTCATTGCGCCACCTGGAAGTGGTCCCTGGGCCTCAGTTTCCCCTGCTTGTAAAAGCCGATCAGTGTCGGGACGTGGGGGAGGTGGCAGTCTGCGGAAGAGGGCAGGGCGGTCATCGTCTGTACGTCTTACCTGAAGACATCTGCGGAATCTGACGAACTTGGGGCGGGTTCCGCCACGGGTCCTTCAGCGGACCCCGCAAAGTTCTGGATGGGACATCCGACACCTGTTGCCCCCACATCCACCAGGAAGGGGTGCCCTTTGCTTTGTGGTCGGGGAGGAGGAAGAGGAGGAGGAAGGGCGTCGGGGTGAGGCCCATTTTGCTACTGTGAGTCCTGGCGTTCTCAAGGCAACGCCAGGCGCAGTCACCACTTCCACCTTTCCCGCAACAATGGAACCGCGCTGAGCCGCCGCCGCGTCCGCGAGACGCCGTTACCACGGTGACGGCCCCAGGCGGCTGGGGAGACCAGACCAATGGGTTTGTGGGGAGGGAGAGTGTAGTTCCTCTTCCAAGTCCATAGCACGGGGAATGTAAGTGACTCCAGGAGACATTCCCTCCGGAGTATCTTTAATATACCGAGGGCAGTCCTCAAGCGTTTCCGGGGCCTCGCGTAGACTCCCGTTGTGCACCCCACCGCGCCGGGCACCCCCCACCTCCGGCGATGGTAGAGTCCGGGGCGGGGATGCGCGTGCGCGCACAGGTGGAGGGGGGCGGAGCAGCGCCGAAGTCGTGGTCGCGGCGGTTGACGCGGACCCTGCAGGCGGTTTCCGGCAGGTATCCTTGTGCGTTTGGTCCCGGGCTTCTGGGACGCGCTAGGTCTGAGCACAGCGGCGCCCCAGGGCCCGAGGAGGGGTGGGACGCCCGGGTGTTTCCCAGGGGACCCAGGGCTTTCCAGCAGTTGGAGCGGCCCGGGTTCGCGGGACGGGGCGGAGGCTGGGTTCGCTCCAGGCCCGTCACCGCCCTTCTTGAAGTGGGTTTCCTCGATTGTAAACTGGGATTGTAATTCCTCCCCGTAAATCGGCTGCGAAGAGGATTAAAGGGCGTGCGTGTGAACGTTTGTTCTTTACCGTTAGTTGAATCCAGCGGCCCGGGATGGCCGAGTATCTGCCCGGCACGTACTGGACTAGCTCTGAACTCTTTGAGAATCCAGTGAAAGCCAAAAACTGCTGCCTCACCTTCTTGTTAGATTAAAATAGGATAATGCATTTTATGGCCCATTGCACACTGAAAAGCATTGCGCAGCGATGAAGTGATTATTATCAGCGCAGAGGAGTAGAACTTATTTCATTGAAGCCCAATTTCACCACCTTCCCACTGTGTGACTGGGGACAAGTTACTTCTCTAAACCGCAGTTGTCTGATCTGTTGCCTGGGACATACTTACCTCGATCTATCTCTCAGAGTTGTGAGCATCACATGCCACGGCTTTTTATAAAACACTGTAACAACCTGTAAGTGGGTACTCTTGTTATCCCTGTTTACAATAGAGAAGCTTGAGGCCCAGAGACAATTAAGTTCTGGGGTCCCAGTGGGGCTGAGCGGCTGAGACATGACTGGAACCCAGATGTTCTCCCTTCACTTTCTTAGAACTGAACCCTCTTTCTCTTCCTCCAGTTTCACTAGAGAGTCAGCTGCTTTGGGCCAAGGGGCTCAGCTGGGACCTCTGGGTCCACACTAAAGTTCCAGAATCTTAGGGTCTAAGCCAAAGATGTTTGTGTATTATTGGATAAGACTTAAAAAGCATCTCGTCCAGACACTTCCTTTTCCTCCACTGTAATATATTGATGATAGTTCTCGGCTTAAGGGTTATGAGAATTATCGAGGTCATGAGGGAAGTGGCCCTGTTAAAACCCTGAGAAAGAAAGTAACTTGGCCAGGGTTTAGCATGCAGTTGAGGGGCAGAGCCAGACCTGGTACTTGGTCTGTTGTGTCCAAGTGATATGCTTATTTGTAGTACTCTTAGCACAGTTGCAGGCTTTGCAAGAACAACTTGGCCAAGTGTTTTTCCTTCAGATGTTTCCAGGTGTTTGGAAGGGCAGGGGCTGCTTTTTAGTTGTTTTTTATTCATTTGTTTTGTTTTTTTAATAATTAACATCATTGTAGTAATTTATTAAATCCAGAAGTATATTTCCTTTTTTTTAAAAATTTTTAAAAGATTTTATTTATTTGAGAGAGAAAGAGCACAAACAGGGGGAGTGGCAGGCAGAGGGAGAAGCAGGCTCCTTACTGAGCAAGGAGCTTGATGTGGGCCTCAAACCCTGGACCATTCCAGGACCCAGAGATCATGACCAGAGCCGAAGCCAACCACTCAACTGACTGAGCCACCCAGGCGTTTCAGTATATTTCTTTTTAAAATTTTATTTATTTATTTTTAATTTTTAATTTAATTTTTATTTTTTTAAGATTTTATTTATTTATTTGACAGAGAGAGACAGCCAGCCAGAGAGGGAACACATCAGGGGGAGTGGGAGAGGAAGATGCAGGCTCCCAGCAGAGCAGGGAGCCCGATGCGGGGCTCAATCCCATGACCTGAGCCGAAGGCAGACGCTTAACGACTGAGCCACCCAGGCGCCCCTAAATTTTTTTTATTTTTAAAAAGATTTTATTTATTTATTTGAGAGAGAGAAAGAACACGAGTAGGGGGAGGGGCAGAGGGAGCAGCAGACTCCCCGCGGAGTGGAGAGCCTGACATGAGGCTCAATCCCAGGACCTGGAGATGATAACTAGAGCAGAATGCAACCACTTAATTGACTGAGCCACCCAGGCACCCCCAGAAGTATATTTCTTTAATATAATTTGATACTATTATAACATATGAAATTACTACCACTTGACCACTTTTTACCTATGCAATGATGATTTCACTAAAGCCATCATCCTACTCCCGTTCCCACATTTAACCACAGTGAGCTGTTTGGTGTATCTTTCCAGATTTTTTTCTATTTTTTAATGTATACACCTATATTCTTGCCTTTTTTCCCCCCTTTCTGTCTTCTGACATTACAGTATACACACTGTTCTGCATCTTGCTTTCTTTAGAGTGTGTGGGAGGTCTTTCCAGGTCAGTCCGTACACAGCTGCCTCATTGTTTTTACTTGTCCTGTTGCATTCCATTATAAGAATGTGCTACAATGTATTTGGCTACACCAACCATTGGTGGGCATTTTGGATTGCTTTTTATTTTACCAAAATAAAATACTTTTTATTTTACCAACAGTAGGGAACATTTGTGTGTACATGTCCAGTTCTTTCTGGAGGATAAGTTTATAGAAGATTTGGGGGCCAAAAAGTATGCACATTTAAAATTTTGCTAGGTTTTGCCTAACTGGGAAAATTACAGCATCTTTTGTTTCCACCTAAAGAAAACGGAAGTGTCTTTTTCTCCACACCCTCACCAGCCTTAGATATTATTCATCTTTTAAGTTTTGCCAATATGGTGGATGAAAATGCTTCTTTTTATGATGTACCCCACTCATTATTAATACAGGGGTAATTTGATATATACCTTTAGCCAACTGACCATGGTTGTGGACCTTGGGAAAATTGGCTGACTTCTCCACGCCCTAGTTTTCTCATCTCTGATAAGGATAGGAAAATACCTACCTGCTGGGGTTGCTGCAAGGAATAAAAGAAATCTATGAAGCGTGCTCAGCGTTGGGCCCCACCCCTGGTGGCTGTGCAGAAAGTGATACAAGTTTGTGTTACTGTGCTCTTTTCTTTTTGGGGTTAAACTCTTTCTTCCCAGATGTTCGTTTCATTCTTGTTCTGCCCTCTACAGACATCAGATTGTCTTCCCTCTTCCACCCTTTTACTTTTCTCCAGCAGAAACAATGCCAGGCCCTTCCACTATTTTGGATGACACGGTCACACAGCTTCAGCCTCCCTTAGCATCTTGGTCCCCACTGCTGTCCCATCCACTACCAAGCTGGAAGCATTCTGCTTTGTCCAAGTCCTCGTGTTGTGCCTAGGCCCAAATGCCATCCCCTAGGTTGTGGGTCTCCTGCTGTTTTTAATTACAAATACACACCTACCAATGAATTTCTCATGAGTACGCCTGCTCCAAATATCTTTATTTTTATTTATTTATAAATCATACAGACATGAACTTCTGTATTTTATATTGTCAGACCTCCAAAGAAGCTTCTAGACTTTTATCATTAATCTTAGTGACATTAATTTCTGCATCACTGACAATAGCATGGTTTTTCGTCACGTTCTCATTGAGTGCATGTCGTCCTAATTGTGATGGATTCATACAATGAGTTATCGTTCAATGATAGTTGATACAAACCTTGTTTCAAATGGTCTTGAGAAGTTCTCTTTTTTTTGGCCAGCTTCTTGTCAGATGTGATTAATTCATTTTTTTAATAGGATTTTATTTATTTAAGAGAGGGAGCACACACAAGTAAGGGGAGGGGCAGAGGGAGAGGGAGAAGCAGACTCCCCGCTGAGCAGGGAGCCTGATATCAGGCTTGATCCCAGACCCTGAGATCATGACCTGAATCTAAGGCAGATGCTTAACAGACTGGGCCACCCAGGCAGCCAATTCATCACAGTTTTTATCTCATAATGTGGTGGAGGAAGATTTTCTACGTTGGAGCAGGAAAATTGAGAGCTTTGTTTCCTTCTGTTCATTTGTGCTTCTGTTACGGTTATCTTCAGTCTGCAGTTTCTTAGAAGGAATCTGTTTAAACTCCTTGTGTATTATAAGTTAAAATTGGATAATATCTGGGAAGAAATGAACCTTGACCTCTGTCTCACACCTTATACAAAAATTAATTCCAGATGAATCATAGTTCTAAATGTGAAAGCTAAAACAATAAAATTTGCAGAAGGTTATATATATGAAAATACGATCTTGGAGTATGCAAAAATTTCTTAAATAGGATATAAAACACTAATCATTTAATCAAATTGATAGATTTCATTAAAATTAAGAACATCTTTAATCAAAAAGAAACCAATAAGAAAGCAAGAGGACAAGTCCCAGATTGGGCGAAAATATTTTCATATATCATTCTTTCTCTACAACAAAGGACTTAATATTCAGCATATATAAAGAGCCCTTACAAATCAATAAGAAAATGGTAGAAAACCCAGTAGAAAAGTGGCAAAAGACGTGAACAAGCATGTCACAGAAGAGGGTATCTAAATGTCTGATGAGTATATGAAAACGTGCTCAATTTAATTACTGGGAAAAAGCAGTTTAACCACACAATGTAGTACAACTACATACCTACCAGAGTTGATAAAAAAAGAAATGCCCAAAGTTCAAAACTCTGTACACTGTTGGTAGGGCATATAAATTGGTTCACCCACTTTGGAAAACCATTTAGCAGTATCTGCTACAGCTGAACATATGAATGCTCGACAATTCCAGAATTCCACCCCCGGATCTAGAATCAGAGAAGTATACTTACGTGTACAGAAGTACATGTCCAGGCATATTCTTAATATTACTGTTTCTAATTGACAAAGACTGAAAACAATCCAAATGTCCACTCACTCGGTAGCCTATTTCACTGCAGTGTGAGTGAGCAAACTCGAACTACGTAGAACGCAGACCAGTCTCACAAACATACCGAGTGAAAAAAACCAGACCCAGAGGAAGACCTCCTGCGTGAATCCATGGATATAAAACTGCTGGGCGAGGTTTGCAGGGTGATGACATGTTCTGTATCCCCATCTGGAGGGTGGCTACACAGGGGTGGGGGGGCTGTGCAGGTGTGGTCAAAATTCATGAAGCCATCCATTTACAATCCGTATGCTTTTCTGTGTTACACATAAATATACAAACACCCCCCAGCCCCCAAAATGGGCAGTGTCAGTAAACCTACTTCACTAGGTTACAATCTACTGAAAGCAGATGTGTGGTAGTGTCAGCCCTGCCATGTGCTCGGCCTCCTCCTTCCACAGGACACCTCACCTGCCACACAGGACAGGTGACCTTCTGACATAGGACTGAGCAAGGGGCACCATTCTCACTCTGGACGTGAAGGATAAATAGAGCTTTGTTTCTTTCAAATGGAGTCTGTGCAGGGCCTCTTGCCCCACGTGTGATTCTCACCAGCGTCCAGGAACAAGCAGGATGGAATTCCCTGCTCTTGACTGTAAATCTGGTGATGTCACCTTGTGTGACAAAACTTGAAACAGGCAGGTTAGGCCCTAATCTGTAGTGACAAAACTGTAGGACCCCACAGCCCTGCACTGGAATGCTAGTGCCCACTTAGGGCCTTAGTCTTTCTAAACCTCATCTGTTCCATGGGGATAACAAGAGGAGTAAACAAAGGGGGGTGTGAGAGTTGGGGGTCTCACACAAGGGGCTCATTGAGCATTCTCCCTAGTGAGCTCTCAATACATGGGTGCCATCACCAGGACCGTGAAGAGCCACGTAATAAGATGTATGTTTTCATGATTTGAGGACGGGGGCATAAGGTCATTGACCCATCTGTATCTGTGACTTTTTCTGACAGTAGAAGGGAGCATCAGTCTTCCCTTCATCAGGCCAACGATGCCTCTCTTTGGGAATACGTTCAGTCCCAAGAAGACCCCCCCTCGGAAGTCCGCTTCTCTCTCCAACCTGCATAACGTGAGTATCACCACTGGGGCCCATCCCAGTGTGCAGGGACTGGAGCATCAGGCCTGGTCTCTGATGGGAAGTGGTCCTCCAGAGGCATCCTTTTAAGGAGGACATCCTTCTAATTCATAGTATTGCTATTGCTAAAAACATTTTTAACCCCCGGGGTACCTGGCTGGTTCAGTCAGAAGAGCGCGTAACTCTTGATCTTGGGGTGAGCCCCACGTTGGGTGTAGAGATTACTTAAATAAATAAACTTAAAAAATATTTTCTTTTAACTCTTGTTTTGAAATCATCATCAGAGCATGTTCAAGAACCTAGTAAGACAGTTGATCTCAGGATGATTTTTGGCTCCAAATGGTATTATCCAACTTGCTTTTGCTTTATTCCCAAGACTTGGCCAGGAATTGATTTTAATTGTGTCTGAGAATCAAATTTATTCTTAAAGGGTGATGTTTTGCCACCATTAAGGGCATTCAAGGGTATGTTGCAGCTCCTGGGTCGGGTGGTTAGCATTTCATGCCTTTTCTGTGACCTGTAGAGCTCCATGGTAAGCAAGGGATAACAACGTAGGGGTTTATTACCTCTAAAAAGGATTTTCTACTTTATAAAAAAATTCATAGTAGGATTTCTTTTTTTTTAAAGATTTTTATTTTTTTATTTATTTGACAGAGATAGAGACAGCTAGCGAGAGAGGGAACACAAGCAGGGGGAGTGGGAGAGGAAGAAGCAGGCTCATAGCGGAAGAGCCTGACGTGGGGCTCGATCCCAGAACGCCGGGATCACGCCCTGAGCTGAAGGCAGACGCTTAACCGCTCTGCCACCCAGGCGCCCCCATAGTAGGATTTTTTAAACTGTGAAGTGCCCAGCAGATGTCAAATAATTCAGATTTCGGCATATAAAGTTTTTCTGGAAAACATGTATAATAAAGTGGGAGGTTTCTTGGAGCTTAGAAGTTTTTGTTGTACCTTATTGGATGTTCTGACTTTGAACGAAAGTTTCGAAATGTGCCCGGTGATGGTCAGAGAAAAGAAATGAGTGGCTGGGGGGCGCCTGGGTGGCACAGCGGTTAAGCGTCTGCCTTCAGCTCAGGGCGTGATCCTGGCGTTCCGGGGATCGAGCCCCACATCAGGCTCCTCTGCTATGAGCCTGCTTCTTCCTCTCCCACTACCCCTGCTTGTGTTCCCTCTCTCGCTGGCTGTCTCTATCTCTGTCCAATAAATAAAAAAATCAAAAAAAAAAAAAAAAAAGAAAAGAAATGAGTGGCTGGGCTCACACAGTTAGCTGGGGAGGCAGGGGGCCTGGAGTGCACGTGCTTCCTGAAGCCCCCAGGGGTGTCTCATCCACAGCTGGATCGGTCAACCCGGGAGGTGGAGCTAGGCCTCGACTACGGAACCCCCACTATGAACCTGGCGGGGCAAAGCCTGAAGTTTGAAAATGGCCAGTGGATAGCAGGTGGGCTGATGTCCTGCCGTGGTGTCTGCCGAGACGGTGGGAGCAAAGCCCCTGCGTAACTGCCACTTCTGTCCTTCCACCAGAGACGGGGATTAGTGGCGGTGTGGACAGGAGGGAGGCTCAGCGCCTCCGCCGGCGGAACCAGCAGTTGGAGGAAGAGAACAATCTCTTGCGGCTAAAGGTGGACATCCTGCTGGACATGGTGAGGAGGGCGATGGGAAGGGACGCCTAGACTTTCCTTGGGGGGAGGCTCCGCCGCGGGTCATTCCATCCAGCTGATACCTCTGAGGGCCTGTTGGCCCTGGGTCAGTTGCTTTGAATCCGAAGATCCACATCAGACGGCGTCCCTGCTCTCAGGGGCTCACAGTCTAGCAGGGAGGTGGGCAGTACACACAGCAACAGGGCCTCCTGCGTCGGGCCAGGCGTCAGCACAGGACAGAGAGAGAGTCATTCTGTCGTGTCCAGAGGGTGTCAGAGGAAGGGGTATTTGAGCTGAATGTGGAAGGCTAAAGGGAGGAGTGGGGGATGGGATGAAGGCATTCCAGGAAGACGGACAGTCTGCCCGTGGCTTGGAGGTGTCCCACATCATGCGAGCACGGACCAGCTGAGAAGTACGCTCTGTGCCGGTCTCGGCTTCTCGTGGCTGCGAAAGACCCCGCAGGCTGCTGGGCTGGGGCCGCAGGTGAGAGCTAACCGGGTCGCAGGAGAGCCCTTGCTGTCACGCGTTCTGGAGCCAACCCGCCTGGTTCCTTGTGCAGCTCCGCCACTGGCTTTGTGACTTCAGCAAATTAATTCACTGCCCCGTGTGCCGAAACTTAGTTTCTTCATCAGTGAAATGGGCACCAGAATAGGACCTGCCTCGTACTGAGTTAATAAGCCAAGTAAAGCATTTGGAACAGAGAATTGATCAGAAGTGTAGCTTTTTTTCCACGGTAAGCCTACCTGTACTTTGGAGAGTAAAGTCTCGGTCCCGGTCCTGAATATCTTCCACCTAAAGTCCATTGAAAGATCCTAAGGAGGAAAGTGGCATTCCTTTTCAAGCACTTTCCCCCCTAATCACCATTCTGGGAGCAATAGCTCAGAAACAACTTAGACCCTAATTCTTAGCCTCAGGATGGCCCACTGTCCACCATTTTCATCCCCTGAGGCCTGCTGTCTTTAACGCAGTGAATGGCGTGCAATCCTAGGTGACCAGAATGTTGTGAGGGTGGACTGTGACTGATCTTTATGTTCTGGAGGCCCTGGGGGTTCCCCAAGGGGTTCCCATGGTGGAGGGTGTGAGAGAGAGGCCGGGGGGCCTTGCCCCAGTGCACGGAGCTGCCCTCGCGAACGTGACAGAGCCCGGAAAGGTCCTTCTTTCTAGCAGCCCGCTGCCTGCCTTTCAGCTGTCTGAGACCACCGCCGAGTCCCACTTAATGGAGAAGGAATTGGAGGAGCTGAAGAGCGTCAGCCGCAGGAGGAAATGAAGCCCCTGAAGACGTTCGTTAGGAGAAAAGGAGAAGCCCACCGACCAGAGGAGTGGGATATGGCTGAGGGGTTTTTGTAGCCGAACTAGGGGATTAGGTCCTGGGAGAAAGGGTCATATAATGGGGCCAAAAGACCCTGGCCCGCTCGGCGGGGGGCGGGGTGGGGGGGCAGCAGGAAGGTACAACATACTGGTGGAAACCGCGACCCCCAGGCCAGGGCAGGGATCAGGAATGAGCCCTGGGGTGCTGTCCAGTGGTCACTTCACGTACGAAGGTGCCTTCCCAGGTTCTGCCTCACTAGCCTGATGCTGCTGTGGAAGCTGCTGGAGTCACGGCGTCACCCCTCGCGCTGGTGTTTGGGGTGTGGCACCAGCAGTTCCAAAGGGCCCTGTGTGGGGGCCTCGGATGCACAGCCCTCCCGGTTCTCTGCCCCCACCCCCAGGGGGCTACTCTCTCTGTTCTTTGAAGAATACTTGTCCTCGGAATCCACCCCCTCTCCTAGCTTCAGCTTCTCGGTGGCGGTGGCGAGCCCCAGCCTTCCACGGCAACACTCTTATTTTTATGCTATTTTCCTGTTTACTTTCTAAAAATTAAATGCTGGTATGTCATCTGTCTGTGGCCAAAGTGACCGAGAAATGAAAGCAGCAGTTCTTGAAGAAGTCAGGGGAGCCTGGAGTCTAAGCTTCTGTTTGGCTGCCCAGAGACAGTTTTTAAGTTGTGGGGAAATGTCACCCTTGCACGAGAAGCAGTCCCGCTTCCTGGGCATCCGCAGAGGCTGACCGGGACAGGAACAGTCTCTCTGCCCAAATTCCTCTGCAGTCCTCCAGAGATTTGGGACTAGGTCGGACCTGGCAGGGACCAAGTTGTCAAGCAGTCGAGTGGTCGGGGCGGGGCCCTGCATTCCTAGAGAGGGAATTTGTGTCTAAGTCCTCGCGAGAGCGAAGCTGCTCTGGTTGGGGGAGGGAGTCAGTAAGAGGGGACCTAGCTCCCAAAGTTAAGGGGGAGGGCACTGCGATGGGGACAGAGGCCAGAGCTTTAGCCTGGCGGTGGCTACGATGGTCAACACCTTGCCCTCCTACTCCTGTCTCCCTCAGCTCAGCCCCATGAAGCTGGAACTGTCAGCAGGTGTCCTCAGAGGTAAGGAACCAGATTCCAGGAGGTTCAGAAACTGGTCCAGGATCATACAGCAGAGGTGTGAGAGCCTGCTGACTCCCAGCTCCTGGTGAAAGAGGGGCTGCTGGGGGACGGTCTCTAATGGGCCAGCTCAGGGGAGATGGATAGAGGTTCCAGCCCATAAGCTCACTTTCTGATGAAGGGGAGAATAACTCTGAAGAAATTAGAGGATACAAATGTAAATGGGCTGTAAATGCTGCAGCTAATGGGAGCAGTGGCGAGTTAGCTTGCTCCTGGCTCAGCATCCGTAGCAAGGATCTACTGAGTGCCCTCGATGCCAGACACCTGTTGCCAAATCTCATAGATTCCAGGTTTGTTCTCCTCCCCTGCTTTTAGATGAAGAAACGAGATGCTCTCAAGGTGACAGAGCTGGACGGGGTGGAGCCCAGGCTGAAACCTTGGGAATCGTGAGGGGCAGGTTTGGTTGTCAAAATAATGTGGGTCCCCACAGCTCCCTGGCACCAGAGAGGGCTGGAGCCGTTATGTGGGACAGTTCTGCAGTGAAGGAGGACTTTTATTTTGAGCGATAAGGGAAATAAGCTGTTGGTGAGTTTGAGCAGAGGAGTGTTATGATCAGGTTTTTTTTTTAAGATTTATTTATTTTAGAGTGTGCGGTGGGGAGGGGCAGAGGGAGAGAGAGAACCTCCAGCTCAGTCCCTGCTGAGCACAGAGCCTGACCCCCCCCCCGGGTGGGGGGGGATCGATCTTTGGACCCTGAGATCATGACTTGAGCTGAAATCAAGAATCAGACGCTCAACCGATAACCACCCAGGTGTCCGATCAATTTGTGTTTGCTGATGGATGTGAGAAAAAGGGAAAGGAGAAAAGAGGAAGGTGGCCACATCTCACCACCCCAACCCTTGTATTTTTCCCAACGAGATGTTACCTACTTTCAAGTTCTTACTTTTCTAGTCAGATACATCCTTCAGGCTCTGGTTAAAATTCTTCCTCCTTCAAGGTCTTTATGAACCAAACCTGCTACTTAGGGGCCATAGTGCTATCTGTGTGACGTTATCTCTCGTGATACTACAACAATTTTGTCAATTTCTGCGCTCGCTGTGTGTCGGGTTAGTGGGAGCTGTTACTGGGGAGCTGCACGAAAGTTTTGGGGGCATCAGGGAGTGAGTGCGGCTTTAGAGGCAGTCAGAGGGAGGATTAGAGGCAGTCAGAGGGAGTCATCCAGTCCTACAGGCCTTGCAAGGGACTCCGCCAGCACAGCTGTGCTGATCGGGCTAATGTCTGTTTTTTATGGGAAGGGCTTACAGCTTTTCTAAGATTCTCAAAGGGATCTATGCCTGCCCACTGACCCACAGCAAGAACTGCTGTATCACCAATCTCACATTCTGACAGAACAGAAACAGGAAAGGCAAAATCGTAGACTTGAGGGATGGGGTAGCAGAGGAGCCAGAGGCTGAGGTTCTAGAACACCCCATCTCCATCCAGACGGCGAAGTCAGCTCTGCACCTGCCTGGGGCATCCACACTCACTTGTTAGCACCTTTACTTGTCTCCTTATCCTTCCTTCCACAGTGCCCACTGGCCTGGCATCATTCTTGCCTTCCGTCGTCTTTGCTGCCTCTCAGCATCTCTCCTTGAAACCTTCAGTGAAGCCACTCTTCTCTGACTTCCCTTCTTCCTCTCCAGAAGCTCCTCCTTGAAACTCTTGAGGCTCCCCTTCCCCTCTATCTCTTTTCTTTTTTTTTTTTAGTTCCTGTTTTCTATTTGTCTTTAAAATGTTTTCTATCGTGGCAAAATACACATAATGTAAAATTTACCATTTTTAATTAGTTCAGTGGTACCGAATGCATTCATAATGTTGTGCACCCATCACCACCATTCGTCTCCAGACGCTTCATCTTGTAAAGCTGAAACTCTAACCATCAAGGAGTAACTCCCCATTTTGTAACTGAACCCAAGTTCAAGTGCCCGACATGCGGTAAAGCTGATTACTGAGATAGACCTCGAGTGTACAGCAAGGCAAGAGTTTATTCTGGTAGCCAAATGAACCGGGAAGATAAGCTTTAAGTCCGCCTCCCTGAAGCAGGAGGGCCAGGGGTTTTTAAAAGCAAGTGGAAAAGGGTCTGAGTAAAGGGGGAGAGGAGCTACGTGACTCAAAATCAGATAAAGGTAGTTAGGAAGTGAGGGAGGGTTAACCGCATTTTGTTGGGCTCTATGGGGAGGGAGATCAGTGTCCTGACTGGTTCCAGCTGGCTTCTGGATGAAACCCTGAGTTTCTGCAAAACAGCTAAATTAACACTTGGTTATCACGGTGTCAGGCATGAATATTATCTTCTAGAAACATGGTGGCAGACAGCATTCTGAGAACAAGCAGTTGTGGGGAGAAGTAGCTGCCTTAGCTGCACTGTTACCTTTTTGGTTGTCAGTTTCGGTTTCCCCTCCCCAGCCCCTGGCAACCACCTGTCTACTGTCTATGAGTGCCAGCAAGTACTCGCTGACATTTAAATGCCTGATTCCACAGGGTCCTGGCCTCTGGGCTACCTTCTCACTCTGCCTTTTCTAGACCATCGCATCTCTCCCAAGGCTTGTAATACTCTGTACTGCATGATTCCCCCCCCCCCTTTTTTTATCCCTCCACAGTGATAGAATGGTCGAAAGTTTTTTTATTCTTAAAAATAGGGTGTTTTTTTGTTTTTTCAGATCATGTATTGCTCTTGTGAATACAAACAAAATTAGTTGGTTGAAGGTTTCCTAAAACGTCTCCCCATTAGTATTGTGACTTTCCACTTGGAGGCATTAATGCCTGTACCTTCCACGTCAGACTGCCTTCTCTCGGGGTCCCTGTCTGGCTCACTTGGTAGAGCGTGCAACTCTTGATCTCAGGGTTGTGAATTCAAGCCCCAGGTTGGGTGTGGAGTCTACTTAAAAAAAGAAAAAAAAAAAAAGACTGCCTTCTCTCCCTTCAAGACTCAACACTACCAGCATTTCCTAAAAGAGCCCACAAAAAAATTGAAAGCCATCATTACTGGGCTCTTAAGCTGCCCTTGTATTTATATAGCGCTAGCCAACGTAAATAATTTTAACAAATGCAAAAAGGCGTAATTCATAAGTGTACAGGCTAATAGATTGTCCAAAATGAACATCCCAGGTAAACACCACCCTGGTCAAGAAAGAGTACTTTACCAACACCCCAGAAGCCACTCTCCTGCCCCTTACCAAATATCCCCTCCGACGTATGCAAAGGGAATCAGTAATCCGCACCAAAGATTGGTTTTGCTGGTTTTTGAACTTTATATAATGGAATAATACAATAAGCACCCTTTTGAGACATAAAAACTTTCTATAGTCTGTGCTGCCCTGTTCGGAGCTGAAAAGGACCAAGGATTGTTACAGGAGGAAGTGCAAACATACCTGCCCCTCTTTATGTAAGCATAGGACGAAGGACATGGTCCTGCATCAGAGATGTGGACTCTCCAGTCCTGAGATTCTGATTCCATGGTCAGCTGGCCAAAGTGTTTATCAAATTACTCGTGTATTAAGAACTTGTGTGACGGGCACCTGGGTGGCTCAGTCAGTTAGGGGTCTGCCTTCAGCTCAGGTCATGATCTCAGGGTCCTGGGGTCCAGCCTGCTCAGCAGGGAGCCTGCTTCTCCCTCTCCCTCTGCCCCCACCCCTGCTTGTGCACGCGCTCTCTTTCAAATAAATTTAAAAAAAACCCACACCTGTGTGGCACATTATAAAAAGAAGCATCTAATCCATCAAAGCAAAAAATTAAAATATGGATACACTTCCATTTATAATTATGAAAGTGTATGATATAATTTCAAGGGCAACTATCTAATATCTAGCAAAATAATAAATGTTCATACTTTTTGGGCAGCAAGCTTGTAGAAATCCGTCCTCCAGAAAGACTTCCTGCGCACCTCTATACTGTGCCTCAACTTCCTCATTTCTAAACCAGGGATTATAGTACATACCTCAGTGGGTTGCTGTGACGATGAAATGAGTACACAACACACAATACCTGGTACTCAAGTATTTAAGTGCTAACTCTTGCCTTTGTCTTAGTACATTGGTATCGTTCAGTCGATGTTTTCCCAAAAGACCAATAAACCTCCAAATACCTAACTCCAACCATATAACACACCCTTCGGGGAAATGAGACTGGATTGCTGTTTGTCTCAGTGTGACCCCTAAGAGCTTATTAAAATGCAGGTTTCTAGGCCCACCCTAAACCAAAGAGAATTACCGCGGAAGCGCCGCGACTCTCTACTTGGACCAAGGTATTTCTTACTCGGCCGAAAGCCGAAGTCCGCCGGCCAGAAGGCGTCGCTCTTTCCCAGCACTTCAGCCTCCGGCTCCCGGAAGTGCAGCTCTGTCCGCCAGGGGCGCTGCACTCGCCTCCTCGCTTCCGCTTCCGGTGTCCCCCTTGCAGCCATGGCCGCCGCCGCCGCCGCCGCCGCTGGCGGCCCTGGGGCGCCTCTGTCCCCGGACGAATTGCTTCCGAAAGGCGATTCCGAAAAGACTGAGGAGGAGCTGGAAGAAGGAAGACGACGAGGAGGTACTGGGGCCCTGCGGTGTGGGGCGGGGTGCGAGGGTACTGCCAGGGAACGGCCCGCCCGGGGGTGTGAGCTCCGCGTGCTGCGGGATTCGGACGAAGGCGCGTCGCGGAGCCCGGAGAGGTCGGAGGGGAGGTGTCTTCTCCGGGAGGCGGGGTTAGGGCTCCCACTGGGCCGGGGCGGGGTGCCCTAGCCCCAAGGGGTGGTTGCCATTGCTTTGGTCAAGACTCGTGCCNGTACTGGGGCCCTGCGGTGTGGGGCGGGGTGCGAGGGTACTGCCAGGGAACGGCCCGCCCGGGGGTGTGAGCTCCGCGTGCTGCGGGATTCGGACGAAGGCGCGTCGCGGAGCCCGGAGAGGTCGGAGGGGAGGTGTCTTCTCCGGGAGGCGGGGTTAGGGCTCCCACTGGGCCGGGGCGGGGTGCCCTAGCCCCAAGGGGTGGTTGCCATTGCTTTGGTCAAGACTCGTGCCGCCTCCACCGCAGCTAGATGAGACCCTGTCGGAGAGACTGTGGGGTCTGACGGAGATGTTCCCAGAGAGGGTCCGGTCCGCG
>NC_048232.1:81696394-81761037 GCF_002007445.2 Ailuropoda melanoleuca
AGAGAGGGTCCGGTCCGCGGCTGGAGCCACTTTTGATCTCTCCCTCTTTGTGGCTCAGAAAATGTACAGGTAAGGGACGAGGGCAAAGACATTGGGATGTATCTGGGGTGACTGAAGTGCCGTGAATGAGTATGGGCTTTGGAAGTAGCAGACCGGGGTTGGAGGCCAGCCTGCCATCTAGATCACTGAGTGACCTTGGGCTGGTGGTTGCCTTAACCTTTCTTGGTCTCAATTTCCTTCCCCTAAAGGGGCAGTTCTTATGGGACAGGGTCGTTGGGAGGATCGTTTCACGTTATGTGAGGTAATTAATGTGCCTTGTAAATACCTTTGTGAGAACTCAGGAGAATGTTAGAACTGCTGGCACGAGATAAACAGCCAGCAGAAACTGCTCGTCCTGTTTCTGGTAGGGGTTATGGTGCGAGGGTTGGGTAGAACACGCGTATCAAAAACATGGCAGTGTAAGAGGGTTGGTTACTGGTTTCTTGGTGAAGCGATCTGTTTTTGTGTCTCGCTATCATGCTCACACTCCCTCCGCAGGTTTTCCAGGGCAGCCTTGTGGATTGGGACCACTTCCTTCATGATCCTGGTTCTTCCTGTTGTCTTCGAGACTGAGAAGTTGCAGATGGAGCAGCAGCAACAACTGCAGCAGCGGCAGGTGAGCCCAGTCCCTGGGCCTCTTGCCAGTGGTGGAGGTGCAAGGTGTTGATTTCCCAGCACCTGGGTAGACCAGCAGTTACTTGTGGGTAGAGCTTGGGATCCAGCCCATGTTCTTTTAGGTACCCTACAGTGCTCAGCAGTTTGTGTAGAGCTTGTCTGCCCTGTCAGTTATAGTGGAAATGCAATCCCTAGGCTTGTATGATGCCTTATACCCCTCCTTTTCTTTTCCAGATACTTCTAGGGCCTAACACAGGGCTCTCAGGAGGAATGCCAGGGGCTCTACCTTCACTTCCTGGAAAGATCTAGATTGCTACTGCTATATGACTTGTCTTGGTGGGACAAGTTTGAAAATTCAATAGTGTTTGAACTGCTGATTATTTGGATTTTTTTTTTTTTTTTAAGTAACTTTGGCACATTGATCTATCCAAACCCGTTGGGGAGAATTCTCCCCAGTGTCTCACGGAGACTCCCAACTTGCAACTGTGCCCTCCACGCTGTCCCATTTCTTCTGTTCTCACTCTGATACCAGAGTGCAGCAATGCAGACGGTTACTCCAGCTCTGGCCATCCCGCCCCTTTCACTAAATCACTCATGATCGGAAGATCTCACTGTCCCATTGTGGCACAGGAACTGATGCCACTGGGAAGGATGTACCCCAGACCATTTTTGTTTTTAAGCATGGAGATGTTGGGAAGGGACATGCACATGATATGAAATACATTAATGCATTACAGCCGTAGTGTAAAGCAGCCACTGTGAATTTCTATGTTGGAAAGGAGGGAGGGCTGGGCAGCAGTTTCAACCATAGGATGGGGACTGTGGAGGACAGAGCAGGAGCTCATGTCCTCTGCCCATTTTGGCTATGAGAGACCGGTGTCTGTCTAAAAAAGAAAAAAAGTAAGTGCTCACTTTTTGTATTTAAATATTAAAAACGATTCCAATGGAAAGTGTCATCTATGTACTTGAAATACATATACCTCAAAATCACTTAGGCCGCCCCTCACTTTCCTCTCAGCTCAGCTAGCACCACCATTTAACAGTGTTTGACCCCTTAGGCCCAAGTTAAACTTCCAAAAGTGAAAAGGATGTTTCATTTCTGGCCAAGAACCTCTTAATAGTAATCTTTGCCCTGAATTCAGGTAGTCATTTTCAGATCTACCAACAAAGGACTGGGTGCAGGTACTTGTACAGTCATAAAGGATTTATAGGGAATGACATAGTACTAATACCTGGTCTAGGGAGGGAAGGGTGGCAAATAGAACTTTTTTGGTTTGTTCTTTTAAAAATTGCCGAGATGAGCTGATCATGAATCCAACTGTAGCCCTGTCTTTGAACTTTGCAGTTTTTCCATTTAACAAAAATTTTTATTAGCACTGTAGTATTAATAGTACTGAGGTGTTTTGTATTTATCAGAATAATACAAGTTAGGGCATATAGTACTATTCCTATTTTACAGAGGAGGAAACAGTCACAGGAAGGTTAAGTAATTTGCCAGGCTGCATAGGAAATGCTGGACCTGAGTTCAAATCCAGTAGGCCCTATGCTGTGATCTTGACCTTGTTAACCAGAGAAAAACACTGGTCACTTGTCAGTGCTGGTAAAGAAAATTTGTACTTTGATTAGTTTTCCTCAGGTTGTTGAGCCTAGTTTTTATAAACTGAAAAATGCCTCAGACTTTTGAACCAAATCCTACTTAGTGAGTATCTTACCTGGGTTTTTGAGGTGAGAGGTTTGACCAAAGCACAACATAGCTCTAAAAGGTGGCTTACGATGGTAGTGAGTTTTTCTTCTAAAGCATCGTCATCAAACTAAAGTTTACTTTTTTCAATTACAGAATTCAGGCAGACAGATGGGAGATTTATGTACGGAGTTTTCCATTTTTAATATTTGGTTAAACAAAATACATCTTTTGTAAACAAACCCAGCACAAGGCCAACAAAAAAAGGAATAAAAGCAAGAAAAACAAAAAGCCTAGGGTTGCCCCTTACTGGGCATCAGGGTCAGGCCTGTCCCCTTCCTTAAAGGAAGTGGGGCTTTTTGCCCTTGGGCATCAGCATGGGTCCCTGTTCCTAAGCACCAAAATTGGATATGAACAGAGAAACCAGCCCTGAAATGTTTAAGCGTCTTTGCATATCCCATTGGCTCATGGACTCCAAGTGCACGGGGACTCCTCTGAAGTGCCATTTGCACAGGCCCAAGCAGATTGGTGGAGAGGAGTTTCCTCCTCCTCCCAGGAAATGGCTTACTATCACTGACAGTGCCCATGGACCCAAGGTCCTGCTTGTGACAATCAGGTCGGCTGTAACTTCTGGCTGGTGGTGGTTGGAATGTCATTGTGCAGGGGTAAAGAGCTCCCTGTGGTGCCAAGCAGGTCTGGTGTGGAAAATGGTGCAGAAGAGACTGCAGCCCGTTGCCGAGGGGGTGTGATGCAGTAGCCGCTTGGTGGCCTCTGTTACTCAGCATAAAAAACGGCCTTGTTGGATTGAAGGTACATGTGCAGAAAAAGTGCTGGTGTAAACATGCACTCCAGTCACAGTGGGGAGAAAGCCTCAGCTTCATCCTGTTAAGCTTGCTCAGGCTTGACATGCAAGCCCCAGGCTGGCTTTGCTGCTGGAGAGACGTCTGGCCAGTGGGGCAGCTCTCAGACCTGCCAAGACCACCGATGGTGGTAAGGGGTAGACAGGCCGTCTCCACCTGCCCACCTGCCCCGAGGCAACCACAACCACTTTGGTGACACACAGTGTGGTAGGATACTTCCCCTCCTTCTGTTTTCCAAAGTTACAGGAGAAAAGTGGCCTACAACTATTTAAAGAGGTAGGGGGTGGATCAATTCTCATTGATTTGTAAAGGAAACTAAAGAAAGATGACAAATCCAGGTCCTATAACAATGCACGTAAACACCCAACTTGAGGGTTCTGATTCTTATCACTATAGTGACTCCGAGCCCAGGACTTCTACCAATTCTAGCTGCTCTTAATCTCTGAGTAGCTTATCTTCACAATATTTGCCTCACTCAACTGTTTCTCAAACTAGTAGAATTGGATATCGAAAGCAGACTTGTTTCCTGATTTTGCCGGAGTGTGTCAACTGGGAAAACTGCCCTCTTGCCTGTCTGTGCCCCAGCGCCTCCGAAATCATTGTAGTGAAGTGGCAGGGACAATGCTGCAGTGAGGCCGACGGGCCATCCATGCCTGCCCCGGTCTGCCTTCCGCCATGACCTCTTAGGTATCTAGCTCACCCTGTCACACTAGAATATTGCAGGATTCAACCACCTGACGAGGAATACTAGGGAATGTTTCATTAGAAAACTCCAAGGATGGCCATAAACCACCCTTAAAAATGGGGGTAATGGGTGGCATTAGGGTTGGAGACAGCACGCTGTACCACTGCTGGGATTTTGGAGATGGTTTCCTGAGAGGCCCTTACGCTCTGGGTCCGTCAAGCCAGTCATACGGGCTTTGCATGTACTGTGTCTTCAGACCCACTGGTTGCCAGGAAAGGGGAAGTGGAGGCAGCATCTCCAGGTGAGTCACAGCAGCAGGGTTCTCCAGCAGAGCCTCTGTCAAGTTCTCGTAGGAATGGGGGAAATACGCTAGGACCCACCTGTCTTCCTCCTCTCTTCACTAAACAAGGGTCTTCCGCAGCTTGCCCTAAGCACACACAGCTCCTACCTTCCTGTCCCAGGAATGAGTAACGCTGGGTGGTTGGTTCTTGGAACAGTCCACACATCTGTCTGTCCTATTGCACTGTCCAATCTGAGGGGAAACCCAATGAGATGTTTGGGAAGTGGCAAGGGCAGACCCACTGTGTAGGCCACAGCACATGACGGAGGACTTGGGGACCGAGGTGAGGGAAGGTTGGGTAGAACGGCGTTACACATCAGCCCTCCAACTCTGACGGGCCTCCACCTCTTCTGGCACCACCAGCAGAAGTTCACAGTTCTTTCCTCGCAAGTGATGTTTGAGAAATTTCCTGCGGGAACAAAGGGTAGACGAGAGAGAAAATGAAATGCAGGTAAAACTGCAAATTCTAGTTTCGGGGCTGCGTGCTCCCCAGTGACCTCATTCTTCAACCTGTCCAGTTCATTTCTAACCTGAATTTTCACTCATTCTCATGGAACTGCCAACAGCATCTAGTTCTGTGAGGAACAGAGCTGGCCCAAAGTGCTCAAGTAAGGGACTTCTCTTTGTTTAAAAAAAAAGTTTCTTCTTTGGTCTCAGGGAAATTGAGCCCTCTCTGGTCTAAACGTCTGCCTTTCTCCTTCTGAACTGGCAGCTGTACCATCCCAGTTGTCTAAGTGAAGACAATGTTACGATGCCAGTCCTCCCAGACCAGAAGGCCAGCATTCTGGGTGCTGGAACTTCTCTACCAAAGGGACATCACATCCTCATGGGCCATCAAAGATACAGGTCTTTCAGGTCTGAGACCATGAGTCTAAGCAGGGCAGGGAGAGGATGCAAGGAGCTAGGGATTTCGTCTCCTTTGTCAAAGAACCAAAGATGGGCTCAAGTTCCCCAGTGCACCAACGGAAGGAGCCTGGCCCATTTGAAACAGGTACCTGAGCTCGCTCTCGCCTCCAATCCACTCGGGCATCTTCAGTTTGGAGTCGAGGTTGTAGTAGGCACCTCCCACCTCTCGAACACAGATCCAGTGCTGCCTTTTGAGAGGCAACTTCAGCGGACCCCAGCACAGGCTGGAGGGCAGATTCATGATGAAGCCCATGACATTCGTGAGAGCAATGGCACTGACATCCCTGCAGAAGAGAAACGGCGTCAGCCTCTGAGGCAGTCAACTCCCCAAGGTTCCCGTCGGGAACACCTCCCCACTCGTGCCCGAGTTCTCATCTCAAGCCTGGTTCAGATTACCTGCGCTTGTCCCACCAGACAGCTTCATAGCCTTTGGTTTGAAGTGCTGCCATAATGACGTTCACATCATAGTTCCCATTTCCCAGCATGCTCTTCTTGTGGGGGGTCACCATGGTGTTTGGAGACAACCTACAAATGTAAAAGGAGGAGGGCTGAGACGTGTGGGCTGCCCAACCCCTCCTGCCCGGCACATCATGGACACCTTCCACCACCGCCCCTAGAAGCTTCTTTCCCCATTCAGTACAAGGTAACTACTTTTTACCCAAGTATTCTATAGTTTGGGCTCCTACTGCCCTAGAGATTACCTCTTTTTATGCAAAACATTTATTCAGTAGTGGTGGGGCCTACCTGCTGTCATTCACAAAGTCAATGGACCCAAACCATGTTTCACAAGAGGTCTCCTTTATGAAACCCCCAGCCTACCTATTTCTACAGTCTTCTTCCTTGCTGATCTTGCTGCCTTAATACAGCCATTTTTCTTAAACATTAGAAAAGAGTAATTGATATTTTCATTTGCATAGGTAGTATTTGTTGCTACTCTTTTACAGTTTAAAAAAAATTTTTAAACTTCAATTAACATATAACATTATTAGTTTCAGAGGTAGAGTTTCATGATTCGTCAGTCTTATATAATATCAGGGCTCATTACATCACGTCCCTCCTTAATGCCCATCACCCACCCATCTCCCCTCCAGCAACCCTCAGTCCACTTCCCATATCAAGAGTCTCTCATGGTTTGTCTCCCTCTCTGATTTCATCTTGTTTTATTTTTTCCTCTCCTCCCCATGATCCTGTTTTGTTTCTTAAATCCCACATATGAGTGAGATCACAACTGTCTTTCTCTGATTGACTTATTTCACTTAGCATAATACCCTCTAGTTCCAGCCACGTCATCACAAATGGCAAGATTTCATTTTTTTTTTTGATGGCTAAGTGGTATTCCCTGGTGTATATATAAACCACATCTTCTTTATCCATTCATCTGTCGATGGATATCCGGGCTCTTTCCATAGTTTAGCTATTGTGGACACTGCTGCTATAAACACTGGGTTTCAGGTGCCCCTTTGGATCAAAATATCTGTATCTTTGGGGTAAATACCCAGTTGCTGGGTCATAGGGTAGTTCTATTTTCAACTTTTTAAGGAACCTCCATACTGTTTTCCAGAGTGGCTGCACCAGCTTGCATTCCCCCCAACAGTGTGAGAGGGTTCCCCTTTCTCCGCATCCTTGCCAACATCTGTCATTTCCTGACTTGTTAATTTTAACCACTCTGACTGGTGTGAGGTGGTATCTCATTGTGGTTTTGATTTGTATTTCCCTGATACCAAGTGATATTGAGCATTTTTTTCACATGTCTGTTGGTCATCTGGATGTCCTCCTTGGAGAAATGTCTGTTCATGTCTTCTACCCATTTCTTGATTGGGTCATTTGTTCTTTGGGTGTTGAGTTTGATAAGTTCTTTATAGATTTTGGATATTAGCCCTTTATCTGAAAAGACATTTGCAATTATCTTCTCCCATTCTGTTGGCTGTCTTTTGGTTTTTGTTGACTGCTTTGCTGTGCCAAAGCTTTTAATCTTGAAGTCCCAGTAGTTCATTCTTGCCTTTGTTTCCCTTGCCTTTGGAGACGTGTCTAGCAAGAAGTTGCTGCGGCCGAGGTCGGAGGTTGCTGCCTGTGTTCTCCTCTAGGATTTTGATGGATTCCTGCCTCACATTTAGGTCTTTCATCCATCTGAGTCTATTTTTGTGTATGGTGTAAGGAAATGGTTCAGTTTCATTCTTCTGCATGTGGCTGTCCAATTTTCCCAACACCATTTGTTGAACGGACTGTCTTTTTCCACTGGATATTCTTTCCTGCTTTGTCAAAGATTAGTTGACCACAGAGTTGAGGGTACATTTCTGGGTTCCCTATTCTGTTCCACTATCTATGTGTCTGTTTTTGTGCCAGTACCATACCATCCCAATGATTATAGCTTTGTAATAAAGCTTTAAGTCTGGCATTGTGATGCCACCAGGTTTGGTTTTCTTTTTCAACATACGTTTGGCTCTTTGGGGTCTTTTCTGGTTCTATACAAATTTTAGGGCTGTTCCAGCTCTGTGAAAAAAGCTGATGGTATTTTGATAGGGATTGCACTGAATGTATAGATTGCTCTAGATAGCATAGACATTTTAATGATATTTGTTCTTCCAATCCATGAGCATGGAACATTTTTCCCTTTCTTTGTGTCTTCCTCAATTTCTTTCGTGAGTGTTCTATAGTTTTCTGAGTACCGCTCCTCTGCCTATTTGGTTAGGTTTATTCCTAGGTATTTTATGGTTTTGGGTGCAACTGTAAATGGGATCAACTCTGTACTTTCTCTTTATTCTCCCTGTTGGTGTATAGAAATGCAACTGATTTCTGAGCATTGGTTTTATATCCTGCCACTTTACTGAATTCCTGTATGAGTTCTAGCAATTTTGGGGTTGAGTCTTTTGGGTTTTCCACATAGAGTATCATGTCATCCACAAAAATCTGCAGATCTGGATGCCTTTTATTTCTTTTTGTTGTCTGATTGCCGAGGCTAGGACTTCTAGTACTATGTTGAACAGCAGTGGTGATAGTGGACATCCCTGCTGTGTTCCTGACCTTAGGGGAAAAACTCTTTAAGTTTTTCCCCGCTGAGAATGATATTTGCTGTGGGTTTTTCAGTGCTGGTTGTGATCTCTCCTCTTTCATTCATGATTTTATTTATTTGGGTCCTTTCTCTTTTGTTTTTGGTAAATCTGGCCAGGGGTTTATCAATCTTACTAATTCTTTCAAAGAACCAGCTCCTAGTTTCACTGATCTGTGCTACTGTTCTTTTGGTTTCTATTTCATTGAATTCTTCTCTAATCTTTATGAATTCTCTTCTCCTGCTGGTTTTAGGCTTTATTTACTGTTCTTTCTCCAGCTCCTTTAGGTGTAAGGTTAGGTTGTGTATTTGAGACCTTTCTTGTCCTTGAGAAAGGCTTGTGTTGCTATATACTTCCCTGTTAGGACTGCCTTTGCTGCATCCCAAAGGTTTTGAACAGTTGTGTTTTCATTTTCATTTATTTCCATGAATTTTTAAAATTCTTCTTTAATTTCCTGGTTGACCCATTCATTCTTTAGCAGGATGCTTTTTAGCCTTCATGTATTTGAGTTCTTTCCAAATTTCCTCTTGTGTTTGAGTTCCAGTTTCAAAGCACTGTGGTCCAAAAATATGCAGGGAATGATCCCAATCTTTTGGCACCAGTTGAGACCCGGTTGGTGACCCAGTACTCTGGAGAATGGTCCATGTGCCCTCAAGAAGGATGTGCGTTATGTTGTGTAGGATGGAGTGCTCTGAATATATCTGTGAAATCCATCTGGTCCAGTGTGTCATTCCTTGTTATCTTCTGCTTAGATGATCTCTCCATTGCAGTGAGTGGAATGTTAAAGTCCCCTATTATTATTGTATTATTATCAATGTATTTCTTTAATTTTATTAATTGGTTTATATAATTGGCTGCTCCCATGTTAGGGGCATAAATATTTACAACTGTTAGATCTTTTTGGATAGACCCTTTAATTATGATATAGTCCTTCCTCATTTCTTATTACAGTCTTTTGTTTAAAATCTAATTCGTCCAGGGGCGCCTGGGTGGCTCAGTCGATAAGCATCTGCCTTCGGCTCAGGGCGTGATCCCGGCGTTCTGGGATCGAGCCCCACATCAGGCTCCTCCACTGGAAGCCTGCTTCTTCCTCTTCCACTCCCCCCTGCTTGTGTTCCCTCTCTCGCCGGCTGTCTCTATCTCTGTCAAATAAATAAAAACTCTTAAAAAAATTTTTTTTAAATCTAATTTGTCTGATATAAGGATTGCCAACCCAGCTTTCTTTTGATGTCCATTAGCATGATAAATGGTTTTGTACCCCCTCACTTTCAATCTGGAGGTGTCTGTGGGTCTAAAATGAGTCTAAGACAGCATATTGATGAGTCTTGCTTTTTTATCCAATCTGATATCCTGTGTCTTTTGATTGGAGCGTTTAGCCCATTTACAGAGTAAATTTCAGAGTAACTACTGAAAGATATGAATTTAGTGCCACTGTATTACCTGTAAAGTCACTGTTTCTGTATATTGTCTCTATTCCTTTCTGGTCTATGTTACTTTTAAGCCCCAAAATCCCTCTCTTCATTTAAGGGACCCCCTCTAATATTTCTTGCAGGGCTGGTTTAGTGATCACAAATTCTTTTAGTGTCTGTTTGTCCTGGAAGCTTTTTATCTCTCCTTCTAGTTTCACTACTGTATGTCAGGGTGTTAACCTATTTTTATTGATTTTGAGGGGGATTCTCTGTGCCTCTTGGACTTGAATGCCTGTTTCCTTCCCCAGATTAGGGAAGTCCTCTTCTGCCCCCCACCTCCACTTCTTCTGGGATCCCAATTATTCTAATATTGCTTCGCTTTATGGTATCACTTATCTCTCAAATTCTCCCCTTGTGATCCAGTAGTTGTTTATGTTTTTCTCAGCTTCTTTATTCTCCATCATTTTGTCTTCTAATCACTAATTCTCTCTTCTGCCTCATTTATCCTAGCACTTACAGCCTCCATATGTGATTGCATCTCATTAATAGCCTTTTTGATTTTGCCTTGATTAGATTTTAGTTCTTTTATTTCTCCAGAAATGGGTTCTCTAATGTCTTCTATGCTTTTTTCAAGCCCAGCTAGCATCTTTATAATCGTTATTCTAACTCGAGTTCCCACATCTTACTTATATTCATACTGATTAGGTCCCTGGCTGTCAGTACTGCTTCCTGTTCTCTTTTTTGAGGTGAGTTTTTCTGTATTTGTCATTCTGTCCAAAGAAGAATAGATGAACAAGAGAACAAAATACTAAAATGGCAACAATGACAGCAGACGAATATACACTAAACAAATCAGAAGAGACCTGAAGCTGAACAAAAAAATTAAAATTAAAAAAAGAGAGAATATAATCAGACAGATGAACTGAACAGAGCAACACATGGAATCCTGTGTGTATTTTGGTCTATTTGTTAGAAAACTAGGTCCCAAAATTATGAAGAAAGAAAAACTTATATATGTACAAAAATAAATACAATGAAAGGATAGAATGTAACCATAAAAATAAAAATTAAAAGACAAAAGAAAAACGAAAAAAGAAAAAAAAAGGAGGAATATAAACAGGTGAACAGAACAATACACTATATCCTGAGTATATTTTGGCTTTAGTTTGTTAGAAAAACTACATCTCAAAATTGTAAAGAACGAAAAACACAGATATACAAAAATAAAATTAAATGCAGTGAAAGGACAAAATGTAACTATAAAAATGAAAATTAAAAGAGATTTAATAAAAGAGTTGATAAAATAAGAAATTGGTTGAAAAAGGAAAGAGAAAAAAAATTAAAATTGAAAGACTAAAGAATCATGAGAAAAACCCATGAATTCTATATACTATTCTCCCCCAGCACTGGAGTTTTGCAGTTCTGGGTTATCAGTAAAACTTGGTCTTAGCTGGATGTTCTTGCTGATTTTCTCGAGGGGCCTGTTGCACTGATTCTCAGACGTCTTTGCCTTGGCCAAACTGCCCCACCCTTGCCTGGGGCCAGGCTGAGTAAGGCTCTGGATTGCTCTCTGTACATACTTGTTCCCTGAAGGCTTTCCATCCAGTTTTAGAGGATGAGAATGAAAACCCGCCTCCCAATCTTCAGCCCCTGAGCTAAGAGCTCAGGGTCTCACTCCTCAGTGAGCCCTCAGGAAAAAGCAGTCAATCACGCCTGTCTCCCTGGTCTCTGTCTGTGACCGAGCATTTCTGTCTCAGGTACATGACCCATTTTCAGTCTCCAAATCCTGAAGACTCCTGTGGTATGCACCTGCACCGCTCCTCCCCAGGGGAAGAAGGGGGGTCTCGCCTTGGTTCTGCCGCTCTCTGGGCTCCTGCTCAGACAGCGGTCACCTGACCGTGCGGCGGTTCATGGTATATAGTAACCCTGAGCTGAGAGCCCACTCCTGGGCTCACTGATTGCAGCTGGCTTCCCTGCTCCGATGTCTGGGAGCTCTGCCGTACTCAGGCCATCCCTGGTTCTCCTGTGACCCCTTGGATCCTGAGACCACACTGAACCACCAAGGATTCCGCCTCGCCACCTGAGCACCCTTCAGGCAGCGACGTCCCTCACTGGAATAGACTTCTCTAAGTTCTGATTCTGTGCTCTGCTGCTCTATCACTTTCCTCAGCCGGCTTACAGAGGCTCCCTCCCCCCGCGGTTTATCTTCAGATATATCGCCTCGGGTTCACTTCTCCGCACCTCCTAACTTGTAGAAGGTGGTCACTTTTCTATTTATAGAGTTGCAGCTACGCTTTTCTTAGATCTTTGGTTGAGTCTGCCGGTGTTCAGAATGATCTGATAGCTATCGAGCTGAATTCCTGGGACCAGATGAAACTAAGGTCTCCGAATCCTCTGCCATCTTGGACTCTCTCCTTTTTTTAACAGTTTAGATGCTTTCTATTTAAGGCTTGCACACTTGGTAATCGTTAATCTTTAAATACTCCAAGGCATACAGAGGCTCAGGCAGGTAACATAAACGTATGAACTGGGGCCAAATGGAAAGCAGTAAGAAGTAGTAAGGCCTATACTGAACTGGAATGCATGAGCCACCTAAAGTATTTCAAATAAGTGTGTGTGTGTAAAATGCTTGAATAAAACATTTAAAAAAATTAAAACACAAACAATTAAATGAAAAAAATGAATGTGCCAAACAAAACTAAACTTGCCCACCCAGCTCTAAGTCATTGTTGGCCAGGCCTTATCAGCCACTCCTTCATCTCAAGGCAAGGGCAGCAACTCTAAAGGCATTTGCAGTCCTATGATTTTGCTTTCATAGGCTGGTCAGGCCAGCAGGACCCAAGGGAAGGCCATCTGGAAGGAAGGGGTGGACTGCTTCCACCTTGGTGTGAAGGGGAAGAAGGGAAACGGGGTGAGTTTCTCAGGAATAAAAGCAGAGGGCAGATGTCCAGGAGGCTGCTAAGCGCCATCTTTAGAAGAGAATCATGACTTTAGGTCAACTCCGAACTAGAGTTTGTTTTTTTTTTTTTAACTTCTCTATACAGAGTAACCATTATGATATTTTTTTTCTTTTTTCTTTTTTTTTTTTAAAGATTTTATTTATTTGACACAGAGAGAGACAGCCAGCGAGAGACGGAACATAAGCAGGGGGAGTGGGAGAGGAAGAAGCAGGCTTCCAGTGGAGGAGCCTGACGTGGGGCTTGATCCCAGAACCCCAGGATCACGCCCTGAGCCGAAGGCAGACGCTTAACGACTGAGCCACCTAGGCGCCCCCATACTGATATTTTTCAAACATAAAACATTCCTTCCACCTGCTTAAACCCTCCAATGGCTCCCAGAGCGCTTAAATACAGTCTAAATTACTTCCTTTCCCTGCAAGGCCCTCAGAACACTGCTGACCACATTCCTACCTCCTCTAACACACACATACCTGCTCCCTACTGCTTGAACACACAAAACTCCTTCCCACCTGAGGGCCTTTGCAGACACCGTTTCAGCCGTTTGGAAAGTTCTTCCCCTCGATCGACACTTGGTTTGCTCCTTATAATCTGGGTCTCAAGTGTTAGTGCGTTAGAGGCCTTTTTTGACCACCCAATCTTCAGTTTTTTCCAGGCACCAACTCTTTTTCCACCTGCTTTAATTACAGCCCTTGTTACTACCCGACACGTCTATTTTCCACACTAGAATGACAACAGGGGCCTTCTCTATCCTGTTAGGACTATATCACCAGGACCCAAAGAGTGCCTGGCACATGACAGGTGCTCAAGAAATGTTTACTGACATGCTCACCATGTTTGTTTTGCTACTCCATCTCTTTCTTTGTAAACACTGGTAGCAGACCCTTAAAAAGAGCCTGTGAGCTTGTCTCCAGAGCTAGCAAAGAAGGGGATCAGAGGACACAAAACTTCACTCTGCAACCAAACTGCATTTCACTGTAACCAGAACTACCATTTATTGAAAAATTCCATGCTACGCCCAATGCAAGATGCTTTAATGTATATCGCGTTTAATTTCCACAATAAACTATAAAGCTTAAATTATTTCCATTTTATAGGTTTAAGAAACTGAAGTTTGGTGATTTAAAATGGTGGCTTGCCTGTGATCACTTATCTCACAAATGACAGAACCAGCATTCATAATCAGGTTTGTCTGACTCCAACGTTGTGCTTGCTGTCTCATGGTGAGGGCCCAAGAACCAGAGCGGGTGGTGGCAGCGGGGTGAGGAAAGGAAAGGCCAGTAGACCTCCTGGGGCCTGGGCCTAAAATGCAGCTTCAGAGGATGAGGCTCTCAGTGGGCTCTTGTATTAAATAAGAAAGCAAGCATATGAAAGCAAGCCTAGCGCAAGGTGTATCAAGTTCCTCCCCCTTCACCAATTTTTCAATAGCTTCTCCTCACTTTCGGTGAAGTCTCCAGCCAGGAGATGGATGAAGGCTCCAACAAAGAAACTTCTGGGTCTTTTACCTTGTTCACCATTTAACTCCCTACCAAGCTCCAAACTTGGGAGCCATGCTTTCCTGAGTGTGCTCCCAGATGACCACAGAAGGTGTTCAATACATTAATGGCTGAAAGAATCAAGTAAAAAGTTTCCTGCAGGAACCTGTGGAACCCTTAATATGCTAATATTCACCTTGAGTCTTGAGACAGGGCAGATTTCAGTTCCCAAACATATCTGACCAAACATTTTTTTTGAGGTGGACCTTACAGCAGTGTTCCCAGGGTCTCTTCTCCACATCCCACATCTTCTATCTCAGATTCTAACCCTCTCCTGTCTGTTCCCATTCGCTCTCCCCAAACTGGAGCTTCCTTGCCCCATATCTGGGCTTTTGACACAGTTGCTAAATTGATCTCCTTGTTCCCAAACTCTGCTTCCACCAAGTCACCTATATGTTCCTGCCTCATTCACCAATCATTTCACTCTCTCATGTAAGAACTGCCACCGGAACCAACTGCCCACTGGCTAACTCCAACCCTCCCGGCCCTCCTGGGCCTGCCGTTCCCCTCTCCTTGGGCTTTAAGTGCACTTCAGACACCATGACCATGTGGCCTCTATTTTTCCTGCTCAAGCCAAATCCTAAAACTTCTTCAAGGTCAATGTCACATCCTACCTCTTCCATGGAATCTTTCCTGGCTTCTGTGTAGAAGAGAGAGAGAGATGGGGAGGACCACACATTATCCTAGAAAGCAGCACCAACAGTAACTGTGAGATTTAACCTCTGTGCCTGTTGGCCCATCTGTAACAATGGGAATAATCAGCATCTTACAAGACCATTAAAGAATTCCCTTACCTTATACATGTCCAACCAAAGAGCAAATTCCCGAAGCACTCTACTCTGTAGCCCTGCCAGCAAAGCAGTGGCAACTGAATAAACATGTGTTGGCCTAGAAGATATCACTACAGGGAATGCAGAGAATGGCCTCCATTTCATTCCTAGACTGGTCACTTGAGTACGTGGGGTCCCCCCGGTGTGCCATTATACCAGTACTCGTTTCTATTTAGCAATAACCGGGTGCCCACTGTGTTAGCTACTCTTAGAGCTTTATCTCTGAATCCTTCCAACAGTCTTAAGACAGAACTTAATCTCACTGTGTTAATAAGGAAGCTGAGGGGCAGCGTGGCTACAGGGACTTGCACGGTCCTATGCAGCGGGTGAGTGACACACAGTAGTCTCCCACATAGTTCAACACACAGGTCCCACTGAATTCCATGGTATCCTGTTCTGTGATTCTTTTCTTGAGACTCCTTGGCAAACTCCTGTTCAGGACTGTCTTCATGATTTGGATAGAAGTTCTTCTTTTTTTTTTTTTTTTTAAAGATTTTATTTATTTATTTGACAGAGAGAGACAGCCAGAGAGAGAGGGAACACAGGCAAGGGCTGTAGGAGAGGAAGAAGCAGGCTCCCAGAGGAGGAGCCTGATGCGGGGCTCGATCCCATAATGCCAGGATCACGCCCTGAGCCGAAAGCAAACGCTTAACGACTGAGCCACCCAGACGCCCCTGGATAGAAGTTCTGGACTAGAAAGCAAGCCTCTCACTTCCGTCGTCACAGCCACAGGTTAGAGCCATGGGATTTGAAGTGATCTCTAAGTGAGAAGATAGGCTGTAGCCACATCTCACTAAAGCCTATGCCCTCAGGTGAGTTCCTGGTCCTCCGTCGTGGTTATTCCTGTGTCTGGCTATGGTGAGGATTTCAGAGTTTAACAAAAAGGAGTGGAGACATTCATCAAGTTTCCTTTTCTAATTATTATTTTCCTTTTTATCAGGTCTGAAGAAATGTGCCCTTAGAAAATACGTCTCAGAACTTCCTGATGTGTCTTTAAATTATTAAATACATATAAAGCACAGATCATAGCGCCAGGCACTCAATGTTCCTGTAGGTGTTGGCCATGACGACGATGTGTTTGCCTGGCTCTTGGACAAAATGATTTAAATCTCTACAGGTTAACACTCTACACCTTTTAGCAATTTACCACCGCCACACCTTTAAATGTGGCTCCTTCCACTTGCTCAGGGACCTTTCAATGAGGAGGCTGGACTTCTCCTCTGCGGTAGAACAATGCCGGTGGTCCACCAATATCTAACATCTCCTCGTCCCTTCCCGCTTGCATTAGATTTTCCAAGTGGTACCAACATGGTTTTCATCTACTTAGATTTCAACAGCTATTTTTTGGGGGGGGGGGAGGGATACATACCTAGCTGCAAGAACATTTAATTACTGAACAACTGAGATCACTCTAGTGAAAACGGTTTGAGGCTGAGGATTTTCCAAATAACTCAGCAAAGCTGCTACTACATTATTTGACTTTTAAATCCTTCCTTTTTCAAAGCACAGGCACATATATGATGAGACGTACGAGATCAGACATCCACATCTGTATATGTGCACGATGACGCCTGTCCAGTTTCTGAGCTTTACTCTAATTTCACATGTTGAAAACTGATCCTTTTCAAACCAATGACCTCTTCTGCCACTGTGTTCAAATCCTTGACTGAGACTCTGCCACCTTGACTCCTCTCTTCCCCATCCCCATGCTGCTGGGCCATTGGCTTTACTTTTTCTTAGTCCGTACTCATTTCTGTTCCAAACATGAGTCATCTCATATCCACAACTGTACTGAAACTCCACCCTGCTTTTGTATTTCTCCTTTTTTATCTGGCTAAAATTCGACTGCTGGGATGAACTTCCTCTCAACAAACAGCATTCATCAAAAATTTTCTCCCGTTTCTCCCATTCATCAGCCCCATCTTCAAAAGAGCATAAAACTTTGTATCTGGGAATTTAAAATCATCTAGCTTAACCTGCCAACATTACTATTCTTTCCATTAACATCCAAACAGATCATATTTTCCCTTTCAAATGGCTCTAAATTCCAGGGTTCTAACTTCACTAAAGTTTATTCTCAAGGTCTGGTCAATGTGGAGTTCTGGGATGTACTTAGTGGCTGAGTCCTGTTGAACTTGTTTTCTCTACAGTGCCTAGCAGTGCTTGGCATGCCGTAGGCCACTAGTAAATGTTTGTTTATAAAATTCCATCTTCTCTTCCTCACCTCTTCTCCCTTTCCTCTTTCCTCTATCCCTTTCATGCGTCTTTGTTTCTATTTATCCACACCAAATCTTTCCATACAAAATGCTCTACAGAGAATTCCACCTCTGGAGTGGAAACTGAGTATATTTTCTTATATCCTGGTTTGCTATTACTTTGAGATGGATCTTTACCTTGTGCTGATAGGAAATTGGGGCGTGTAGTATAAATTTACTAAACCTTTAGTAGCCAGGAATAGAACTCTGGTTCCATGTGAGTGTTTACCAAATATTTAGCATTCTTTCATTCAGGGAAAAGCACACTGCAAGAGTTATCCACAAACAGCTTATGATCATAAGCTGTCTTTAGACCCAGGCCCAACTTACTAGCAGGGTGGTTGGGTACTTTTGATACAATTGCTCTCCATGCCTTTCCAATACTCAGGAAGTAGCAGAGCAGACGTACTGCGGTGTCCACCCAGACACTGCAGAACTAATTCTCAAACCCTTTGATAAAAGAATCTTAGAACATCAAAGTAGAGAGAGAAAGAGCTGAACTTATATCAACCTGTCAGGGAGCATTCAGCAAAGTGGGTAAAAAGGCCATTGAAAATGAAGTAGAAAGAGGAAGAGATCTAGAGTCAGCTCCAAATCACAGCTTTGCTACTTAGAAGCTATTTGGGCAAACTACCAGACCTTTCTGCCTGTTGCTCTATCAGTAAAATAGAAACAGTAAAATAACTGCTGGCAGGGCTATACAAAGCAATGTAAGAAAAGCACCAAGGCCAGCACATGGCCTCATAGAAAAACTGAGCACTGTGTATAGCTGAGCACCTTCCTTATAAAACCCACAGCATTCCACCTCTGATAACAGGTGACCGTGTACAGATCTTGTCCCCCTTCGAGACTGTCACCTCTTGGGGGCAGGACTTGAGAGGCATTACAGCATAGTGGTCAACAGCACAGATCCAAACCTGAATTCAAACTCGGCTCCATCTGTTGTTATGTTACCTCAGGCAAATTACTGAACTTCTCTGAGCCCTGTCTATGTCCATAAAATGGAAATAACACATATTCCATGGGATCACTGAGGGGAACACAGGAGATGATACAACTAAGGGTTTTAGCACTGTGCCTTGCCTATAGTAAGTGCTCAATCAATGAGAGTGATTATTTTCCCCATCTCTGTATCCCCTATACCTGCTAACAACATCTAGCTAATTAATACACCTGTTGAAGGTTCAGGTAGCTGAGACATTGCCCCACCCACAGAAATTCAGAAATAGCAGAAAGTGTAAAAACGCCAAGGAGAAGGGGTCTCCTACCTCTGGAAAATCTCTTGCAGCGTTTCCCGGGTGAAGGCATTGCTGTCCTGGAAGACGTTATTGAGGGCATGCAGGGCACAAAGCTCCCTGCGCTGTTTCTCATGGTAGATTTGTGGGGGTGCTGCCTGGGGCAGCTCCAAAGATTCAGATTTGGCCTTGTCTCCTTTCCATGGCACGCAACTCATGTTTTCGTTTTAGGTTCCAGAGAGGGCTAAAAACACCCCACCCTTCCCTCCAGAGGAAGAATGTAAGCTTCTCAGTCTTTTCAGGATTCCTGAGATCCACCTTATTTTCTGGAGTCCACGATTTATGCTTTGTCACGGGGAGAAAGGTTGGAATCAAAAGGAAAAAAAAAATCCACCTCCATCAATAGAAAGATCACTTTTGGATTAGTGTATTTTCGCCACCACTGTCAAAGTGCAGAATTTTTAAAAAATCATAGATCTAAGATCTTGTTTCCTTTCTTCTATCCCCCTCCAAAAAAACCCCCCAAAGCCCCAAGATTTTCTTGCCGTATTTTCCTCTCTGCAAATGCCAACCAGGCCTCAATGCAGGAGGACCGAACGGAATTGGTCACATCGCTCCTTTTCTTCCATTTCTTTCAAACCGCAACGCCACTGACTCAGGAGACAAGGCCTAGGTGGTGAGTAAAACGCAAAATTCGAGCAGTTAGCGAGGGCCGGCCAGCGTGGGATTGCGGGCCGAGCTGGAGCCTCGGGGGCTGCTCTCCATCCCCTCGGGTGCGGTGGGGTCCCGCAGGGCACGGGCCGAGGCGGGGGCGGCTCCCTCGGAACGCGCGGACTCTCTCGCCCTCTCGCTGCGGCCCTGCGGAGGAGACAACCCGGGTCAGCTCCCGCCGCGGAGACCCAGGCTGGCGGGGTAAGTGGTGGGGCGGGTCCGGCCGCAGCCCGAGGGAAGGTCCTGCGCAGCGACTGGCAGGCCCGCGAGGGGTGGGGTCGGGCCCACCCGGCTCGCCTCACCGCCCACACCCCAACCTCCCCGCCCATCACGTGAGTGCAAGCCGACACGCCCTCCCGCCGCTGCCCCTACCCTTGCCGCGGGTAGCCCCCTCACCGCTGCGGGCCGCCACCTGGCGCTGCGGGCCGCCACCTGGGCCGCGCTCGGGCGGGCGGGCGAGCGCGCACCTGAGCCCTACGTCAGCGGCCCTCGTCGGGCGCGTGCTCCGGAAACGCCCTCCTGTGCCGTCCCCGCTCCCGCCTGCCGCGGCGTCACGTATGACGTCAACCTGTCGTCAGGCGGCGCCGGCTTTAAGGCCGCGGCTGCCACCCGTCGGTTAAGTGGGTGTGGGTGGTGATGGGCGGCCAGGGCGGGGCGCGGTCGGGGTCCGCGGGCTGTGGAGCGGCGAGAGCTGGTTCCCGGCTCCTGGGTTCGGTTTTTTTCCGGCGCTGAGTAGGGCGGGGCGGCCGGCTGGAGTCTCGCCCCGACGCCCGCCGGTCCCCACCCCTCCCCGGGCGTCGGCGCCGTTCTGGGGCGGCGACCCGGCTTGCGGCTGCACTTCCCCGTCTTCCTCTCCCTTTTCCCTCTGTGGGCCGGTCTTCTCGAGCGGAGTACTTTCGAGAACCTGGACTAGCTACTCCTTCGTTGACCGTTTTATGTTTGTCTAGCGCGCTATTCACCAGGTGATTTCAAAGAACCTTACTAAAGAGGTCGGGCGTAAATTGTCTTGGTTAGTGGGCCCGGCCGCCTCTCACTTCCTTGGGAGCGCTGAGGGTAAGTGCCTCGTCCGGAGTCACATTTCAGGTGGAATGGAGAGTCCTGTTTCAGTGGTGTCAAATTTCGGTGCACTACACACACACACACACACACACACACACACAGACCACTGTCCCCTTGCCCTCGGGCTCCCACCTGGTCTCACGGTGGCTGACACACAACTTTACTCCCTGGATTTTCTCAAGGAGTTTTGTGTGTCAGGAAGGTCAACACCCAGTTCCGCGTGGACTTCTTTCCCCTTTATCTACCTCTAGGTCATGTGGAAGGCATCATGTACCCTGGCTGCCCTTCTTTGGGATTTTTGTGCAGAAAATTGAAAAACCAGATTACATAATTCAGGCATTTCTTGAACCTTGCTGCAACACGACTCTCCTAACACCATTAAACTCACCACGGTTACCACTTTAACACACCCTTGAGTGCTTACCATATGGTTGGGAGTCCTGCCTTAATACAGTCAACTTCTGAATTATCTTCAATTTTTGTAATTTGTAAGCCTCCTAAGGGTTGCAGTTGTATTTTCATGACATTAGTTAATGGAGGCTTGCAAGCGCTGTTCATTTATTTGCTAACTATGCCATGAGATAGCTGCTGCTTTTGTTTTTTTATTTTGTTTTGTTTTGTTTTTTTAGAGGGGACAACCAAAGCTCGGAGTTAATTAACTTCTTTCAGGTCAGGCAGCTAGTATAGTGGATCGGAATTTGAACCTGAACTCTAACCTGTCTTCGGAAAGAATGTAAAAATGGGAAGGGAATTCCGTTCTCAATATGTAATTTTAGATTTCTCTGTTCAAGGAGCACCTACTCTTCGGAGGGTTTTTTCTGGGCAAGCCCTATAGTGAGAAGGACATGTTTTTTGGTCTACCAATAGGTGTCAGCACATTCTGAACTTGAGCTCTTTCTGGAAGAGCCAGTTGGTAAAATGGTAAATACCAATTATTATTCTAGAGTACTAAGGCTTGATGTTTGGCTTTTCTGACAAATAAAGATTTTAATGTTTTTAACTACCTCATAGAGGAATATATAGGATAGTGGTGAGCATAGCCAGAAAAGAAAAAAACACATTCGAAGAGCTATTAACACGACCTTTGGAGTTGAACGACTTCTTGTCCCAGATTCCCCACTATGTTTGTGCACCTAAGACTTGATTGTAAAAAAAAAAAAAAAATTGTGGTTGAAAACAGGAGCAAGCAGAGGTTGCCTCGTTTTTGTTTTTTTTAGGTGGCTCCCTGAAACTGAAGGCCATTTTGAACCCTGCCTCTTATTAAATCCTGTGTGCCAAACCTTAAATCTTGGTTATGTTACCATCGCAATGGCTGCTCTTTCTTGATTGCTGCCTGCGACGAGTGGCCAAGGCCAGCATTATGCAAGTTTTGGCTAATCCCTCCTTTTATCAAGCTTTTCAGACACTCGAGACAGGGAGAGACACCTAAAATTTGTGCTGATGGTACTGTGGATTGAGACTTTCCACAACTGATGATACTTTGGAAAAATCATCCATAGGAAACTACCCTAACAGACCCTACATCTCAGCTTCACAGTTTACAAATGTGGTGAGGTACTTTTGGCTTGTATTTTAGCTCGTTGCCTCTTTTTGGCCCTGTAATTGCTCTCTCCGTAGAAGCAGTGAATGGAGAGTTCTCCCTAAGGTCAGCATTTAATTAATTGCCTCTCTTTGGCTGCTATAGTATTCCAGGCATCGATCTTTCTATTAAAATTGCCTGGAGGTTGCCAGCACTTCGGACCTGGATCTTCCAGGGACTGCCGGGAGGGAGTCAATGAGTTGAGAAGAGGGAGGCGCCTTGTGCAGTTTACTATCCCGGTGGGCGGTGGCCCGAGGCGCGGGACCTATTCGGTGACTAGATTGGGCCTTGCCCCTGTCCATCATCGGAAGGCTCTCCGCGGCGACTGTTTTGCAGTAAGATTTGGAAACTGAACACCGCCTATGGAAAAGAGGGAGGTGAGGGTAAAAGTTGTGTGTATTTCCCCATTCATTGGATGGCTGCTGCGTCAGTCATACTCTGCCCAGTCTCGTTGGCTGGAAGGCTCCAGGCAGGTAGCGTGGACGCGGTGCTGCCCCCTCCCGAGGCGCGAACTAGGCGCGTGACGTCTCAGACATTTGTTGTTGGGGTTTGGACCTCATTAATTATTCATTAGGTGCTTGAAAGGGCTGCAGTGATTGGTGGCTGAGAGGCCTGGTCGATTGTTTCTTAGCTAGAGATACGTGTCACCCTCTACGCGGCTGGAGAAGTTTCACATAAATTATCCGATGAGGGGCGGGGCGGGGCCACGCATAGATTAGGCAAATACGCCGAGGAGGGAGGGGAGGCCGGCTACGAATTAGCCTAAGTTATTAAAGATGGCGGCGGAGCGGAGTCGCTCCCCGATGGACTCGCCGGTCCCGGCCTCTATGTTCGCCCCCGAGCCCAGCTCCCCGGGGGCGGCCAGGGCTGCGGCGGCTGCCGCCCGCCTCCACGGCGACTTCGACTCCGACTGCAGCGAGGACGGCGAGGCGCTCAACGGCGAGCCGGAGCTGGACCTCACCAGCAAGGTAGGCCCGGGCGCCGGCGGCTGCGCTGAGGGGACGGGGCGGCGGGCCGAGCCGTCTCCGGGGCGACGGCGACGGCGCCGGTGGGGGCGGGAGGGGCCGAGCCGAGCCTGCCCACCTGCCGGTACGGGAAGCGTCTGAGGCTCCCGGGCGAGGGGCAGCCCTAGAGGGCCGCGCACCGTCGTCCTCACCCTGCGGCTCCTGCCCGGCCTCCCGCCGTCCTGCTCCCGCCGATATCACAACCCCTCGGCTCCGCCACGTGGAACGGGGGTGCCCGACGCCCGGAGCACCCCGCGCGATTGCGGTCCCCGAGCAGTGCCGCCTCCCCCGAGACTGAGGGGGTGGTCCTCTCCCTGCACTGACCACGGCTGCCGAGAGTCGGAGGTGGCTGAGGCAGGGGGAGCGGAGGCGCGGGAGGATCGGGCAACCCCACCGGGGGCAGGAAGGCAGCCGGGGCTCTTCCTGGTGTCGGAATAGGAGACGGAACGTAGTTGCTCAGTGTCGGAGTGGGCTGTCTGAGGAATATCCTTCCCAAACCAAAACTGAAAGATGGGCAGGACCCATAACCTCGCCATACTGGGAGTGTAAGCTCATCTGGTATGAATGGAATAATGAAGGAGCTTTTAAATCGGGGCTTCTGAGCTTGTGAGAAGGTAGGCAGGAGTTAAGGGCTCAGCTTCTGCTTGGCATTTTGAGGATTAAAAAGTAAGTATAAGATGTGACTGGTGTTTTGAAGGTGCTTAAACATCGCTAAAGGAGAAAGAATGCCAACTTGGGAGTCAGACAGGGCTGGGTTCCCTTTCCTGCCCTGCCACTTAAAAAGGCGCTGTGACCTTGGGAAAGTTTCTTAACCTCTCGGTTCTCCAGCTCCTTCATTTTTTAAGTACAGATGTGTTGTAAAAATGAGAAATGTATATGACGTTTAAAAACAAAACAAAACAAAAAAACGGGCCCAAGATGGGGTCATTTGCCCTCTGGACTACAAACCAGTACTTAGTTACAGCTTCACCCTCTCCCATACGGAAGGTAACCTTGCCTGAAATGATCCTTTCTTTTCTTTCCCTAATAACCTTGTCTCACCCCCTTTCTGCCTATAAAATCTTTGGTTTTGGTACAGCCACTTGGAACTCCTTTCTCCTGGCTCAATAGGGTGCTGCCTGATTCATGAATTTAGAGTAAAGCCAATTAGCTCTTGAAATATACTCGATTGAATTTTGTTTTTCTAACAGACACCTACCTAGTACAGTGCCTTATACTATTAGGCAGTAAATGTTTGAAGTGAACCGAGTAACTGATAATTCCTTGTGCAGATTAAATAGCAGCCTATGGAAGAGAGAACACCAACACCGCCTGCTACCTGTGGTTGGATAGTTACAAGAAAAAGACATTTATGGAGCACTGAAAACATTTGCGACTTTCACAGTCTCTGGTGGCAAAACTGCATGAAACTTGACCCAAACTGGAGAGAACTTCCCTTGCAACCTAGGCAGCCAAATTTCAACTCTTCTCTCTCTCTCTAGTCTCAGCTGCCTACTTAGAAACCAGCTATCTGCCTTATTACAGTTTTCCTGTCTGATGTCTCTACTGCCACAATGAGAATGGCCAAGCTCAGAGAGAGGGATGATCAGAGGAAATGTGTGAGGTGATGTGACATGATGCGAAAGACCCAGACAACACCCAGGTTCCAAGTACAAGCCCTAATGAGTCAACTCAGGAAATTATAAGAAATGCACTTGATTCAAAAGCAGATGAGTTGGATGTCAATTCATGGTCAAGGTGCTGAAGAATCCTGAAAACACAGTGGGAAATTGCAAGGCAGAGTTGCAAAGAGAATAGTGCTTTCATTTCCTGACCAACTTATTTAATGTTCTGGGATAGGGAAGTGTTACTTCATCACAGAGCTGGGGAAGTCCTCCTCACTATTTTGAAGTTGAGAAGCTATATGTGTATAAATTTTGATGGTATTGAAAAGGAAAACTGACAGTGTGGAGGGGGAGAAGGGATCTGTTGAATAGATTAATTCCTGAGGAAAAGACTAGAAGCTGTAAGTTTATACACTTGCCACAGTTAGCTGTGGAGACCGGAAGTTCTGAGAGCTTTCAAAGGGAGAAACAATTAGAGGACTGTAGTGGCTAGTTGCATCCAAGAAGGTTTTTCTAGGAATTGTTGGGCGAAGGAAACAAATTACCACTTATCAAGCTGTGGACTAGATGCTTTGCATGTTATCTTACTTGGTCTGCATAGTGTGTTTAGGATGCAGGTAGTATAATCTCTATTTGTAGATTGAAAAACTGAGACTCAGAGAGGTTAAGTTCTTTGTCCAAAGTCACACACAAGTAGTCAGAGGATGGAATCTGACGTACCTATTGGTAAATGGCCTCCCCAAATAAGTAGTTCATATTTTAATGTTATTGGCAGAAATTTGCAAAATAATGGTGCCAGTACTCATCTTAGCGGTAATGGTGTTTTGTTGACGAAGATGAGTCTTGCAGCAGTTTTAACTGCCGATTCCTAAATAATCAAGTTAACCAAGGCAAGATGGAACAGAATTCTTTTGTTACTGTAATAACCGTTGGCCTAGTGGGGAGGGCATGGCAGTCTGTGAGATCTCTGTCCTGTGAACTGCACGTCGCAGGTGGAAGACTTTGACATGTAGGTAATAAACCACTGCTCATCAGTTTCTGCCCACAGTCCAGATTCTCAGTCATTGTGGGTCCTGCTCCTCCTGTTAAACAGCAGGAAGCAGGCTTCTCACACCGTCTTTTCTGTGGGTTGTGGTTCAGACATACTCATTTTAGTACACCATATAACTCAACTCATAGAAGGCTTAGGCTCAAAGTCTATTTCAGGAGAGGCAGAGAGGGCATGAGGGGGCTGCATAGCTATTTTAGATCAGGGTGCTCTGGGGTTCGGTCAGGGTCTTTGGTCAGGCTATTGATCGACTTTGGCTGTGGTGCTCTTCTAGTAAGTGTGGTCTTAAGGCTGTTGGTTTCTCTTCTAGCTGGTTCTAGTGAGCCCTACATCAGAGCAGTATGACAGCCTACTTCGGCAGATGTGGGAGAGGATGGACGAGGGATGCGGAGAGACCATATATGTCATTGGGCAGGGATCAGGTGAGCATAGTTTTCCTTTCGCTTTATTTTTAAATTACTTAGAGCATATTTTCCCTCTTTGATTGACTTCCTGTTCGTGTGTCTCAGTTGCAGTGATTCTTTAGTGTCTGCAGAACTGTTCAGGGGGACATTAAAGTACAAAATGATAATGCTGATTCCCACCTTAGTGGTCATAGTATGCTCTACTTCAAAGATTCACTTTCCAGGCGGTTTTACAGATGCTTCTTTTCTACCTCCAGTACTCTCAATTTGCATAAGGGGAAAGCACAAAGCAAGGAAACTTCTTATCTCAGGTAATAGAGCAAGTCACAGTTAGGTCTACAATTAAGCCTTCCTTGGGCAGCTCTAGGTCTTCCCTCTCCAGGCCCTGTTTATAGATCTCCTTGCTACTTATTGCCTGCTTCGCAGAGAACCTTTGTGATTCTTCTTGACGTCTGCAAGAAAGGGACATCCAGAATTCCTCTCTTCAGCAAGGCTACCTTGCTTCAGACCACAGTGACCATTCAGTGTGGATAGTTGGGTTAACAGAAGTCCTCTTTTTCTCTGTATAAGATCCCGTCAGACATGTAGCCTTGTTACCATTCTGGAAGGGGCCGATTAACGTCCTCCAACCTGCTTATTCCATTGTCGTGGGGCCCGCTGTTTTAGAGGAAGGCTGTCCTCATTGCAGTTTGTATCTTGGGCTTTTGTTTTTTTGGGTTTTGGGGGTTTTTTTTGTTTGTTTTTTGTTTTTGGTTGTTCCTAGTTTATAACCTCGATACAAGGCCTGTTTGCCCTTACTTCATTGTGACATTATTGACATTATCTTTGCTGAAATGGCAGCTGGGCTTGTTAACAGTTATGAATTTAGCTCGTACCAGAGCTTGTCTCTGTCATCTTTGCAGGAAGCCTTGGTGGGCCTTGATGCATCATTAAAGGAACAGGTCTTTACTGAATGTAGGCTTTGTAAATGGAGGTAATAATTCCTTTTAGTCTAAGATGGAGAAAATCTCAAAATCATTCTTTAACTATTTGACAGATATCTATTAAGTATCTTCTAAGGGCTTGATACTGTTGCAGAGTACTTGTGGATACTTATAATCTGGTCTCTGTCCCAGAAAGAAAGATGACATATACATAGATAATTTCAGTAGAAAATAATATTTGGAAATGCTGCAAGACTGACACATGGAAGAAGGGTTTGATCTCCAAATACTGCTGTGCCTTCCTTTGAAATGTCTCCTATCTATTCCTTCCATTCCATCCTTGCTGCCACCTTCCCGTTTTGGGTCTTATCACTTTAAAGAAAGCATGGTCAGAGAGATAGGCAGACGGAGAGGTTGCCTGTGAAGAAAGGGAGGAAATTGGTCAGCATTGTCAAGTGCTAAAGACAGCAAGGAGAGTCAGGTTCAGAAAAGGCCATTCTATTTGGTGACTAGGGGGTTGTTGGTAGCCTTTTGAAAGCTTTTGTTCAGGTGCACATCTGGCCTGCTGTAATAGGATGAACCACTCCAAGGCCACTTCATGCTTGTAGAATTGAAGAAACCACATCTAGATCAATTTTGACAAGTGTTGGGACTGTTCTTTGATGATCTTAAGACCCCACCCCTTCCCCCTTATTCTTTAATGTGAACTCTTAGTGAATGTTACCATGCCTTGACAACTCACAACTGATTAACCGTCCAATGGCAGAGCGTAGTAAGACGTCAGATAGACATTATCACATCTCCTGCACACCCAAGCATTATCTTTGCATCTACCAATTGGACGCTATTACGTTCACAGTGACTCCTTCCTGCTGGAATTCTTTAGAGGGAGAAAAAGATCATAACTAGCTAAACAAGTTGAACATCAGAGGACTAAACCAGGTGCAAGGCCCCCAGGGGTCAGTTTCATTACTGACTTCCTGTGTTGCTTGGTGCTTCACCTCTGTTTGTCACTTCCTTCATCTGTAAAATGGGGATAATGACATACTTCCACACCCTACATCAGAGAGATTTTGTATGGATAAGTTAGGTATTAAAAAATTCTAAGCAGAGTAACGTGCTCTTTAAGTGTACATTCCTAATTTTAAAAGGAGGCATTTTGGCCTGATAGTTAAGGGTCTGGAGCCTGGTAGGTCTGCAGTTGCCTGTTGGCTCTTTTCCTTGTCTTAAAATGGGGTTAATAATAGAACCTATCCCATGGTGTCATGGTGAAGATTAATACTTGACATAACATATAGTAAGCATTATATAAATGTTACCTAGTATTAGTAATTGCAGTAATAATTTTGTAAGGATTCCAGGTTATAGTTGATTTACCATGAGATTTCTTTCAAGAACTACTTTGTTCATTTTTCATATTAAGTCATGACTTAAAAGAACCAGCTACTGTGTTAAAATTTTCAGGGAACATAGGAGTGTTAGGTCTTTGTGGGGGCATCAGGAAGGGCTTCAGAGAGGAGGTGCCCCTTGAATTGATACTAAAGGGTGAATGGGAGTTTTCCAGGTAAATGGAGGCAGTAGTGAGTGAGCAAAGAAAGCCACATGCACAAAGGCACAGAGTCATTCGTGATTGTGGAATATTTGGTGGACCAAAAGTGAGTCTGTTAAGAATTCATTTATCTTAGAGAGTGTGCTCCTATGGGGGTGGGTTCGGTGGAAGGGGCAGAGAGGGGGGAGAGAGAGAATCTCAAGCAGACTCCCTGCTGAGTGCAGAGCCCAACGCGGGGTTCAGTCTCAATGACCTCGAGATCATGACCTGCGCTGAAATCAATAGTTGGATGTTTAACCGACTGAGCTAGCCAGGTGCCCCGAAAAGTGATTCTGTAAAGTGGGAGTATAGAATGTGAGGTTGGGAGTGTTAATAGGGTAGGCTGGACAGGTCACTAGGCCCCGATCTCAATGGTTTTTGAATACCATATCAAAGAGTTAAGACTTTTATCCTAAAAGCTTGTTGAGCAGGAGAGTATGTACAGAAAAAGTAAGTCAGATGGCAGGACAGAAATCTGATTAGGTTTGGACATGGCTGAATGTGTGGCTTTAGGTAATTGGACCTCTGCAGCTTTTCCCCTTGACCTTTGTCTCCACTCCTACAGAGTGAGGAATGCAGTGCGTGCTGGAGAAGGGTAATACGACTGGGAGCATTTTCTGGGAGCTCTAGATAGACAAGGTAACACTCATGATTGCCCCCTGGCGTGGAATAGGGCCTGAAAGGATTTTGTTGTACCAGAAACAGGGAAGGTTGGATAGAATTTGGGGGTCTGGCAAGAATGGCAAAATGAGCAGACTTTCTATTAGGAACACTTTCAACAAGCCTTCTGCTAACCTAGAAGATTTCCAGAGCTCAGTTGGCCATTTGGAAACTCCTCAGCCCAACTGCTCCCTTTTTGTTCATTTGTTTTGCATTTTGCAAACATTAGAGGACTTGATGGAGGAACCCTCAGGGGGCATCCGGGGAATGTTTGAGATTTACCCTGTCCTCAAGATGCCTATGTATAGTAGGGGAATACACGCATCCAAAACATTGTTCCACAAGTGTGTGGTGCACTGATGGTTTGCTAGGATAGGAAATACATAAGCAAAGGTATAGAACTGAAGAAGTGCAGGGAACATGGGCCACTTGCATTGGGACAAAACTGAGGAGGGTATGGGGGATAAATGGAGGAGGCCTTTAAGGAATTGGAACCGGACGCTTCTGGGCTGGGGGAGCCATTCCTGGGCTTTGAGTTAGAAGTGAAAAAGTCAGAACTGTGCCTGGATTAGGAGCTTAAGGTTGTGTGTATATAGGATGGGCTGCAGGGAATAGAGCCCGGGTATGCTAAGACCAGCTAGGGGTCTTGCAGTGATTGAGGTAGAACAGGGCCTGAATCAGGCTGGTGGCACTGGATTGGCAACAAGAGAGCACGTACAAGGACAGAAGAGCGAGGCCTAAAGCTAGAATCAGCAAGACTGGAGGGGTGAGTGTTGAGCTTGGGTGACTGGGAGGGTGGTGGTGTCATCAGAAGTAAGGAAGGCAAGGGAGGAACTAGTCGGGCACAAAGAGGAACCTTGCCAGAGGAAAAGGCTCTAGGTTTGGAATCAGAAGACCCAGGCTCACACTCTGGGTTCTGTTTATCCCACTGGTAAATGGGAACAGTAATGCTTACACCTTAGGATTGCAGGGAGGTCTAAAATGCTTTGTTAGTGGTGTTAGTTTTTGTACTGTTTAAAAGGGGGGTGCTGGAGTAGTTGAGTTTAGATGCCAGGCTTCTAAGAGTTATCATCCAGGCAATTGGGAATTCAGGCTAGAGCTCTGCAAAGAGGACTGTGCTAGAAATGAATGTTTCTGTAGTTTACAAAACTACAGTTTGAGCCATAGAATGAGATGGCCAAGGGAAATGTTTAGAGAAAAGGGCCACTGACTTACTACTGGGAAAGACTGACATTTAGGGGACAGGAGCAGGAAGAACCAGCAGAGGAAACAGAAGAAGGAACCAGAGGGTAGAGAGGTGAATCAGGAGAGTTCAGGCAATAGGCAAGCAGAGCGGGAGGGAGGTGCTTCAAGAAGCAAAGGTAGAGTAACCAGCAGTGTCAAATGCTGTAGGGGTCAAGAAAAGGGCATTAGATGAGTGGTTGAAGTCCATGAATGCCTTAAAAATGAGTTTCTTCTACAGTCATCAGAAATACAGTCAACAGGTGCAATCACTTTTTTGAGATGTTTGGTGGTGAAAAGGAGGAACAGGGGAGATGGTAGCTTAGTAAGTAAGCAGGGGCAAGGGGGGCGGTTTCCTTTTTGTGGTATAAGAATGAGCTCATTTGTAAGAGGAAGCAAGGGAGGAGGGAAGAGAAGGTGAGAAAAGGTACTGCAAGGTCTTGGGAGGCAGTAAAAGAGAAGAGAGGTTGGGCGCGTGCTGGGGGATCAGCCTAGGGAAGGAGCAGAGGTGTTGTGAGACCCAGAGGCTGGAGGAGAAGCTGAGGGAAGAGTTGTGGGAATTGCATGACACCATGTGGAAGGCACCTTGCAGGGATTGCCTTACAGTAAGCACTCAAGTGATTGGTTGACTGGTCCATTGTCTTTCCTTTGGACACCCTTCCTCATCCTGAGCTCAGACTCAGTTGTTTTCAGCTACTTGCTGTATATTTCACCTGAGCCACCTCAGTTAAAAAAAAAAAGCTCTCCCTAAAATCATTCTTAAATTCTCTCCCCATTTTCTTTTGACTCCTGTCCTCATTACCTCTTGCCTGGATTATTAGAATTATTTCCTAACTGGGCTCCCCTTTCTGGTCTCTCGCTTGCCAGGGCACACTTTATATTGCTGCTTAAGACCTCTTTCTAACCCACAGCGATCTGATCATGTTACTCCCCTGCCTAAACCCCCAAGGCTTCCCACTGCCTGGTGCATACTGTGTTTTGCTGCTCTCTGATGTCTCTGCTTTACGGCTCCCACCTCTTGTGTGGTCTCTCACCACTTGACATCCTGCTCCCCAACATACCGAGCTGCTTACTGGTCCCTGAATGTGCCATGACCTGCCATGCTTCATGCTTTGTTCCTGTGCCTAGGATGTTTTTATTCCTTTCTCTAGAGGTCCATTTTCCACACTTGGAGACCCAGCTTGGAGTCAGCCCCCTGCAAAGCTGTCCTTAGCTTCCCCAGGCAATGCCAGTAGCTCACGCTTTACATTCTTTCTGTACAGTTCTATAGTAAAGCGCTCACACTGTATTACAATTAATTAATTTTCTGTCTCTCCCGCTGGGCTGTGAGCTCACCAAGGGCACCTGTATTTCCAGTACCCAGCATGAGGCTTGGCATAAAACCTCGGAGAGTCTTAGTGATTACTGTTGAATGAATTAATGAATACCCTGCTTAAGGGGGAAGCCCATGGCACTATTATTTATTAACTCCGTGTGTGCCCAAGTCTTTGAAGAGTGTCAGGTAGAGAGAGCCATGTTCTTCTCCAGTGCCTGGGGTGGGGCCTTTCGTAGGGGTGGTTGACCGGCTGGCTTGTTGGCAGGCTGATGTCTGGGCTCTTGTCACCAGATGGGACTGAGTATGGACTGAGTGAAGCTGACATGGAGGCCTCCTACGCTACGGTGAAGAGCATGGCGGAACAGATAGAGGCTGATGTCATCCTCCTGCGGGAACGTCAAGAAGCTGGGGGCCGTGTGCGTGATTACCTGGTTCGGAAACGAGTAGGAGACAATGACTTCCTGGAGGTCAGGTGAGGAGGCCTCAGAACAGTTCAGGGGTTCTCTGCAGTATGACCTGTGGTCTAGGGCTTTGCAGAGAATAGTGATTGAGCCTTTGGCTCCTGGCATGTCAGCTTCACTCCTTCCCCTTCTCAGGCATGGAAAGAGTGTCCAGAGACATGATAGCTCCATTTTCTATTTCTGTACTTTGCCATCCCTAAATATTTCCATTTGGTAAGAGTGGGAGGCTAGCCATACATTTGTGGCCGTTATGTGGGCTGCACTTTCTTACCTATCAGCCTGTGAGGCTAAAAACCAGAGTCTTGGAGGAGAGCATTTTGTGCCTCTCTCGGCTGTTGGGCTTCTGTCTGGCAGCTTTGAGGAGGCTTGTGGAAGTTAAGAGAGGAAGCCATCGTGACAGGAGCCTAGGTCCTCCTGAATAATTCTTTCTACCCTGGGTATACCTCCAGTGTCATTCCCAGTGTGCTCAGCCATGAATGGGAGGAACAGTGAGCTAGAGAGACTCAGGGGCAAGTCTGTCCTTACAAATCCAGTTACTCAGATTCACTTGGCTCCCTCGCTGACTCTCACAAGGATGTTTGGGTTCATGTACACACAGGGTAGCAGTAGTAGGCAACGTGGATGCTGGCAAAAGCACGCTCCTGGGGGTCCTGACACATGGGGAGCTGGACAATGGCCGAGGCTTTGCCCGCCAGAAGCTCTTCCGCCACAAACACGAGATTGAATCTGGTCGCACCAGCAGCGTGGGCAACGACATTCTGGGCTTTGACAGTGAAGGCAATGTGGTGAACAAGCCAGATAGCCATGGTGGCAGCCTGGAATGGACAAAGATTTGTGAGAAATCCACTAAGGTGATTACCTTCATTGACCTGGCTGGCCATGAGAAATACCTGAAGACCACTGTCTTTGGCATGACTGGTCATTTGCCTGACTTCTGCATGCTTATGGTAAGTGTGAGACGCTCCTGAAGAGGGGAGGCTTCAGCTGGGCTGTTTGGGGGGTGCTTATGCGCAAGTATTAGAAATTGTTCTGCGACAGAGGCCTGTTGGTTTGGGGCTTTGACACTGGGTAAGGATGACAAATTTTACAGGGATGCCTCATCCTCTGAGCACTGTGACCTTCTGAAGGGCTGTACCTTGATCTCTCCCTCTCTGGTGCCATTTGCGGACCTCTTTTATTTTTCAGAGAGGCACAGAGGAGGGTTTCTCCTAGGGTTTACTTACTACCTTCAGAAATGTTTCTCCTGGGGTTGGGCTACTCTGCTGAGGTGACACCAGGTGGCACCCCCAGAGAAGGGGAGGCCTGGGAAGAAATGGAGGAGAGCACAGGCAGCAATCAAGAGGTGCCTGGGAGGTGGCCTCTTGCAAAGCCTGGGAGGAGTGTCAGCCAGTCCAGGGGACTTGTGGAGAGGCTGTGTGCCTGGCACTGTGCTGGACCGTAAGATACAGCAGTTGACTCTAGTGAGAGCAGCTCACCCTGTAGCTCACCTGAGAAGGCAGGTGAGCAGAGGCTTCTGTGTTGGGTCATGTTGCAAAGCTTCCTTTTGGGTCCCACTCATCTCTGGACAGAGAGTGGGAGTCTGTGGGGCCCACAGCCTTGCCCACAGCTTCACAGCTTTCACAGAGAGCACAAGTGAACAAGTTTTCCTTTGGCAAATCCTTCTCCAAGCCCTTCCCCATTTCCCAGTTCCTCCAGCTGCCTGTATTAATAAGTGTAGTAAACACAGGCATCTGTTGAGAGCATAATTGATCAAGTTGCCCCACAAACACAGGTTCTCAGGCGAATTCTCCCCAAATTGAAGAGTAAAGAGGCAGAGCATATGTGTGAACACTCTTGTCGGCTCTCTGCCGAAGGTTCTTGAGATCTCAGCATGATTTCATTGCCCATACCCTTAAACATTTCAGGGGGCCACCACCAACTTGACTGGGCTAAGAAAAGCTATTCTACAAGAAGGGATTTCAGAGGAGGAGCCCTAGGGCGTATTAGGGGGAGTTGTCGGGTTTATATTAAGAAAAGTATAGAAACCAGTCTAAAATGAGCATTTTTCCAACTAAGCTATAGTGAGCAAGGCCAATTAAAGGAAATACCTTCACCCTAGATGAAATGTTATGTATTATCTCACTTTAGGCTATAATCCAAATACTAAAAATTTTCTGTAGAAAACACTGAAATCATTATTGCCCCATGACAATTTCCAGGGGGGAAGAAAACCTTTAAAATATACAGACAACTGAGTGAGAGAGCATTCTCTTATCCCAGTTGGGAAGAACAAAAGCAAGTCTGGGTTGGATAGGAAAGGTGGTTTGAATAAATGGGAAGAATTAGAAGGCAGAGAGAAGAGGTATCTTGGTGTGGGCAGAAGGGAACATGCAGGGGACATCGGTGTTGGGGATAGCGGCTCACCTGTGACCTGGGATCAAATGAAAACATGAAAACCTTCTGGAATGTATTAAACTATATAAATGTGTCGTGGCAACTTTTGTTATGTTTTTGTAAGTAACGCATGCATGTGGTACAAAAACAAAAAGATATCAAAGGGCTTATAGTGAAAAGTTTCCCTTACTCCTCTGTCCAGTTTCCTCTCAGGGGCAACCAGTATTTCCAGTTTCTTAGGTATTCTCCAGAGAGATTTTGTAATCATACCAGCAACCGTGGATATATTCTCTCCCTCCAGTTTCAAAACAGTCAGAAAAGTTGTAAGAATAGTAGGGTGAATCTCATAGACCCACCACTCAGATTCAACAATCATTAACATTTGCTCTGTTCATCTTTAGATATCATGGATATGTATGTGTATTTTTGTTGTTGTTTTGGCTGAATCATTTTTTTTTTTTTTAAGATTTTATTTATTTATTTGACAGAGATAGAGACAGCCAGCGAGAGAGGGAACACAAGCAGGGGGAGTGGGAGAGGAAGAAGCAGGCCCACAGCAGAAGAGCCTGATGTGGGGCTCGATCCCACAACGCCGGGATCACGCCCTGAGCCGAAGGCAGACGCTTAACCGCTGTGCCACCCAGGCGCCCCTTGGCTGAATCATTTGAAAGTAGATTATAGGCATTGTTACTCTTGACCCCCAAATCCTTCAGCACACAGCTCTTAAAACTAAGAACTGTCTCCTGCTGTTACAGCAGCGAGAAGATGAACAAGAGTTCCCTATATCTAGGCTGTAAGTGTTTAGAGGATCTCAGATGTTCCCCAAATGTCTTCCAGCTCTTACAGCTGCTTCTTTCAAACAATGATCCGTTCTACACCCTTTTAATGGTAGCGTACTGTATACACATTGCTTTTTTTCCTCTCTTAAAAACATACCTTAGGGATTATCCCATGTCGGTAGATAAGAGTTTCCTCTTGTCCACAGGACATTTGGTACATTTTGTATGGCACACTTGTACATGCGTGCTCATTTATTTAGCCAACGTTTATGGTGATATTTTAAAACACTCATTGTTACGGGAAGGAATAGTTAACAGTAATAAGAGCTGCCATTTCTTGAACACCTAATTCATGCCAGTTGTGTATGGGATCTTTGACATACATTATGACACTTAAACCTCAGGAGACCCTCTAAAGGAGGGGATGTTATTATCTCTCCATGTTATAGATGGGAAATTGGGGGCCAGTGATGTTAGACAGAATCTACCTTCACTACGCTAGATGGTTGTTTCCCCGGACTGTCTGGCTTTGTCGGTTTTTATTGTTTCCACGTCTCTTCAGATTTTGACAGCCCACATCATTAAATCAGAGGTTAAAGCCGTCTGTGCCCAGCCCCGCTTTCATCTACAGCTCTTTTGTTTCTGGCCTAAGACTTCCGCCCCATGTGTCCCTGTTCTAATGGGGGCCTCAGATGAGAGCTCTCTCCTAACCCAGCCTTCTTTGAGCTCCTGTGCCCACCCAGCAGCAACTTCTGTCTCCCTTGGCCTGACCTTTCTTTCTGTGTTGGGGCAGGTGGGCAGCAATGCTGGCATCGTGGGGATGACCAAGGAACATCTGGGCTTAGCATTGGCACTCAATGTGCCTGTCTTTGTGGTGGTCACCAAGATTGACATGTGTCCTGCCAACATCCTGCAAGGTAAGTGAAGCCTGTGGCTAGTAGCAGTCTCTCTGTTTGGGGCTGTCACCCACTGTGGCTCCTTGGTGGTGCTGCCAGGGCTTCAGCCCAGAATCTTCTGCCTTTTTGTCTTGTGCTCAGACCTTGGTCTGAATTTCCATCAAGCCCCAATCTTCTGCTTCCTCCTGTGCTCAGCTCTTGGTCTAAGCACACCCTAGAATTATCCCCTGCTCTTTGTTCCTTCTGGTTCTAAATACAGGATCCTTGAGATTCCTAGTCTGGCACCTCTTTTCAGATGGCCGCAGGGTAGGGGGTTGGGTTTTACCATCTGAACAGGATACGTATGGAGGCATCTGGACAGAGGGTCTGATTGCCTTCTACCACCAAAGGTTTCAGAAGAGCCTCACATTTCTCCCTCATTGCTGCAGATGGTAGAAGAAGAGAAATGGAGAGGTGTCCTTTTGGAATGCCTCCTAAGGGCTTCTGCAGATGTGTAAGTGTCACAGAGATCCTTTGTCAGATGAATTTTTATCCTGGAAGCAGAGCATTCTGAGAGCATTGCCTTTCCCGTGGACCCCCCAGTCACTTACTTACAGGATTTGGGTCTTTTAGAGACTCTGGAGAAATCCGACAGGTTTCAGACTTGTAACCTTACCAGACAGGATTTATCTGTGTTCCTTCTACTCTAGCAAGCACATACCCACCCCAAGTTTTGATCCTCCTCTTGCTTCTCCAGGCATGACATTTAACACTGGTCTGTCTGTCTCCTGCTTCTCTCAGTAAGGAGTGGACCAGTCTTGCCCTGGAAGCCTGGCCAGAGAGAAAGCTGTGTCCCCCTAATTGTGTTCCATTTCAACCTTTAAGAAACTCTGAAGCTGTTACAGCGCCTGCTGAAGTCTCCAGGCTGCCGGAAGATCCCTGTGTTGGTACAGAGCAAGGATGATGTGATCGTTACGGCCTCCAACTTCAGCTCTGAGAGGTAATGGGGTAGGGAGCACTCACTGCTGAGCAGGCACAGAGGTTGGATGGAATAGAAAATTCTGGTCTCCGTACAAGCTCTTCTAGGCCAGCAGTGTTGCCCTGGAGCTATATCAGGCAACCCAGATTCTGAGGTGCTGGCCTTGCTGAGGTTGGAATCCCAGCTGAGGTTTCAGTGTCCTTACCTGTGAAATGGGAATAATATTCCCTTCCCCACAGTGTCCTCGTAAGTGTTAGAAATGACGTATGTAAAGCAGAGCACTGTGGCTGACTGCTGTGTGATATATACATGGCCTTTTTTTATAACTGTTTAGTCAGTTTTTATACGTTGTCTCTCAAAAACTCTCTAATCACAGATTAGCATTTTTCATTTATTCGTTAATGTATCCTTTGATTCCATAAATATTGGATGTTCTGTACCAGGCTCTTCATCTAGGCACTGAGGATTCAGAATTGACTCAGGTATAATTCTTGTCCTCAAGGTGGTCACCTCCTTGGTCAGAGATACTCTCTTGATAATAGTGAACTTTGTTAAATTTGCTCCTTTTCCCAGAGTCTTGGGGCTGCTTAGGAGCCATCTCCTCCTGGCTTGGTCGGTATACAGCACCCAGAGCAGGCTGGCATTTTGGCTTGTGGCTGTGTCCTGATGCTGCCTTCAGTACCATGAGGCGGCCAGCAGAGGGGGTACATTTCAGACGCCCCGTTTGCATTCATTCCTCATGCCTGTTCTGTGCAGGTGCTACTCTGGGAGCAATGGGGAATATGTAATTCCTGATCTTGAAGAGTCTGATTAACCCTAGATAGGAGACATACAGGCTGTTGTGATGACTGACGGAAAATCAGGTGTAGTCCTGTGTAACAAATGCAAAAAGTGCTCCCTAGATTTGGGGGGAGTCAGGAGTGCCCATTGGAGAAGGGTTTCCTGGAAAAATCTGCATTGCAGATGGGCCCTGAAGGAGGAGAGGATTTGTTAGTTGGGTAAGAGGGAAGGAGTTGAGGCAGCAGGATCAGAGTGAAGAAATACATGGGAAGCAAAAAACTACTAAGCGTTTGGGAGAAGAGAAGGTTCTCTGGTCTGGCTGGCAGACAGGAATTTGAGAGAAATAAACCTGCAGAGATGTTGGGAAGGGAATTCTGTCTGTCTTCTCTGCAGTGGAAAGGCAGGTAAGAATTTTAAGGAAGAATGTGTGTGCTTTAGGAAGAAGAGGCAGTCGTACAAGCCCAAAATATGGCAGTGGTAGAGAGACAGAGACACAGGGACAGATTTCAGAGCTAAAACTGAATGAAAGAAGAAGGCCTTGAAGCAGATCTGGCCGGCAGTTGGAAGGCTGGGGAGGGGGTGGAGCCCAGGCTTGGGAGGCTGGTGAGGGGGCAGTGGGGCCTTTAGCAGCAGCACATGTTCCAGGAGCTCTCCTGCTCCCACCCTGTCACGCAGGAGCTGGCCACCTGAGCTCCTTTGTCTTTCTTCACCCTCCACTTAGGATGTGCCCGATATTCCAGATCTCCAACGTTACAGGTGAGAACCTAGATCTGCTGAAGATGTTCCTCAACCTCCTCTCCCCCCGCACCAGCTACCGGGAGGAAGAGCCTGCTGAGTTTCAGATTGACGACACCTACTCTGTCCCAGTGAGTGGCTTCTGGGGGACTGAATAGGGTTCCCGGGAGGCTGGTGGGCACTTCCTACGGGGGCATCAGGGCAAGTATATGGTGGGGAGGACCTAAGTGGGATAGACTTATTAGACCCTGGCCTTCTTTGCAGGGTGTGGGGACGGTGGTGTCGGGGACAACACTGAGAGGCCTGATTAAGCTGAATGACACATTGCTGCTTGGCCCAGATCCCCTGGGTAACTTCCTGTCCATTGCTGTCAAATCAATCCACCGCAAGCGCATGCCTGTCAAGGAGGTGCGGGGGGGCCAGACAGCCTCCTTTGCACTGAAGAAGGTGAGTGCTGAGAATACAAAGAAGAATTTCCCTCGGGTTCGTTACGCTAGGCTCTGGGCCATCTCTAGTCGTCCTGGCTGTTCTGTAAGGCAGGGATTACTGACCTCACTTTAACAGGTCGGAAGACTCAGGCTCAGAGAGCCCGAGTGAATTGCCCAGGAACACACAGCTAGTAAGTTCTAGAGCCAGGATTTGAACCCAGGCCTGCCTGCCTCCTGAGCTCTTTTCCTCCTCCTGGTGCCTGAGGTGGGTGCCCCAAACTCAGTGGTAAGATCAGAAAGACACCTTCCTCCTTTGCAGATCGTCCCTCTACGTAGGGTCCTTGGGGTCCATGCCAAATCCTCCTCACAGTCAGCCTTCTGTCCCTCAGGGATTGGGGTAAGTGCTAGCTCTAGGGTCACCTACCTCCCTGCCAACCAAATTAACTAGCAGAGTGGGACTTTCCTTGTTCCCTCCAACAGTCACATCATGCTCACCCTGTCCCTTCCACTTGAAAGCTTGCCTACCTCTGCCCTCTGACCACCACTTAATTCTTAACTATCCTTCAAGGCCTAGCTGAAATGCCAGTTCCTGCTCGAAGCCTTTCCTGACCCCTAGTAGGAGTGTTTAGGCTTCCCACATAGCACTCAAGTCAGCCCCGTGTTGTCCACCCTAGAAGACCTGTCGTCTAGTGCAGTGAGAGGGCAAGGCTGAGTTGGGGTGGTCTCCATTCCCACAAAGGACTCCTAGTCCTCTGGGACCAGGGGAAAGAACCCCTGGGCATTATTGCCCCTGAGGTGTGGGATTCCCTCTTTCTTTCAGATCAAGCGCTCGTCCATCCGCAAGGGCATGGTGATGGTTTCCCCACGCTTGAATCCCCAAGCATCCTGGGAGTTTGAGGCCGAGATCCTTGTCCTCCACCACCCCACCACGATTAGCCCACGCTACCAGGCCATGGGTAGGTGTCTAAGGGCACTGCCAGCCTAGGAGTCCCTCTGCTGTAGCTCCCCCAACAAAGCGCTCCAGCTACCCAGACCCCCAGGTTTCAGCTGCAGCCAAGAGTCAGGTCTCCGTGCTGTTCAGTGATGTGCCCCCTCTCTTCTGCCCATAAGCTGCAGTGTTTATTCACTTCTGCAAACATTAACTGAGTGCCAGCTCTGCGCCAGACTCTGGACACCCAGACTTACCCTCAAGAACCTCACACTTGTTCCTTCAGCAAACGTCTTCTGAATGCTTCTGTGTGCCAGGCAGTGTTGCCAAGGTGCTGGGGAACGCAATGCTGGGCAGGGGCTCTGCCGTCAAGAAGCCAACAGTCTAGACAAGGCTGCACATGCAAACAGAGTGCCCTGTATTCAGGAACCAGGACCATGGGTCCAGGGAAGGTGGGGTCTAACTGAGTGTGTGTGGTAAGGATCAGACCTGAGAGCGGACCTCCAACTCACTTGGCCACATGCGGACCCTTGAGGCCTTTAGCTGACCACAGCTCCAGCATAGTCCATGCTCTCACTCCTGCGTCTCCTGCCCAGAGGCCACTGGGCAGCTCAGTCCTGTTGTGACCCCCCTGGCTCTCTTGGCAGTGCACTGTGGGAGCATCAGGCAGACGGCTACCATTCTGAGCATGGACAAGGACTGTCTGCGCACCGGGGACAAGGCCACTGTGCATTTCCGCTTCATCAAGACCCCTGAGTACCTGCACATAGACCAGCGGCTGGTGTTTCGAGAAGGCCGCACCAAGGCTGTGGGCACCATCACCAAGGTATGGCCAGGCAGCCCTCCTTGCCCAGCCCCAGGAAGCACGGGGACCACTCCAGTTTCAGACTATGAGCACAGCAGGAGAAGCCCTGCAGAATCCCCCTAGGCTGCCCGGACAGAGGCACTAGTTCCTGCCTTGGGAGAGTTGGAACAGTGCTGAAGTGTGGCCTTAGCGCCAGTTTCTTTCTTCCCCTTGAGAGGTTTCTCTGGGCTTTGGTGGTGACCGTGGAGGAGAGCAGGTGGGGTTGAGGCCTGGCTCAGGTGGGGTTGAAGAAACAGTGGTAGGAGAGTGTCTGGACCTGGCCATGGTTGGCCTCCAAGATGCCAGGCACAGGCTGCAGTGGCCTGGCTGGGGCAGCACCCTTACAGCACTGGGTCAGGTTAGAGTGAATGTTGGACAGCTAGGGGGCCTAGGCTCGAGTTCCCTTGGGGCCTGAGCTGTCTGTGTGTCCTGGAGTCCACTTCATGCCCTCTACAGACTTCACCCATGGCCTTGGGTAGGGGCACTTGATAGAGTGATAGAGTGATTTGACTCTTGCTCCAAACAGCCTATGTGAAATCTTGGGAGCAGCCTTAGGCTGGCCTTGCCTCCAAAATGGCCTTCCTCAGGCCCATCCATGCAGTACAGACCTGAGGGGATAGGCGGGTAGATCATGTCCTTGAAGGCCACTTGCCTCTGGGACTGGCTGAGAGTGGCAGAAGCTGCCAGCATGTGCTGTAGTGCCCTTGGGGGTATGGCAGCCCTCCCCCCTGCTTTGAGATTGAACTTGGGCCACAAGGGAAGGCTCTAAATTAGTCCCTCCTGGGTGGTAGCTCTTAAGATCCCTGACAGCCACACTCTAAACATTTCCAGATGCTAAACATTCGCTTGGTCTCTTCAGGAGGCCTGAAGTTAAAACTTGCCCCAGACTCTTGTTATAGGGGCAGTAGGAGAGATGCAGTTGACGCTCTGAGGAGTTTCAGCCAGCTTAGTGAGAAAGAGAGCCTCTTGGTTTCTCTTACAAGGTTCTGGGCAGGCCGGACCCCATCCTAGGAGCTAGGGCGGGTGCGGCATAGCCAAGATGCACAGGCTGTGTGTGGGAGGAGCAGCTGGGGCAGGGGCTGGGAGGGGGCCGGGCTGGGCTGAGGCAGGTGAGACATCAGCTCGGGGAGGGGCAGCCCTGAGACACTGAATGGGGCTGAGAACATCTCTCCACCTCGCTCAGGACCAGCCAGGCCAGGGAGTGGGCAGTCCCTGGGGGCGGGCGCCCGGGGCCTGGGCAGCTGAGCCCACATCGCCACCTGTGGCTCCAGCCTCACTCAGCTCCTTGGCTCGTGCAGCTCCTCCAGACCACCAACAACTCTCCGATGAACTCAAAGCCCCAGCAAATTAAAATGCAGTCAACGAAAAAGGGTCCCCTGACCAAACGAGAAGAAGGAGGCCCCTCTGGAGGGCCAGCAGTAGGGGCGCCGCCCCCTGGAGATGAAGCTTGCTCTCTCGGGGCTGTGCAGCCAGCTTTGTCCAGCAGTCTCCAGCCACAGGTGAGTGTGCTGCCTGCGCCGGTTGGGTCCCCTGCCCACCGCAGGGTGGGAGTGGGAAGGTGACTTACTTTAGTTGGTGGAGGTGACAGGAGAGCTTCAGGCAGCCTGTGTCTAGCTCCCATGTCTGCAGTTCATAGAAGGCGTCTCCCCCAACTCTTGGCACACAAGTGCTAAGTGTGCGCTGTTTGTCTCTTAGGGCGGTATTTTCCAGTCTTTGAGACATGGTCTGCATACAGCTGATTGAGTTGGTCCCAATTAACCTTTGGTGTTAATGAAGCAATAGAAAAATGTCAGGGTCCCATCTCCCAAGGAAGAGCACATGTGGTCTGTGTGTGGGAGTGGGATGTGTGTGTGGTGGTCCAGAAGGTTGTTGGAAAGGTGCTGCCTTAGAGGGTCCTCCTGGGTGGGCATAGGTGGCCTTGGGCCCCGTATCAGTGTGGTTCTCACTCAGCATCTCCTGTTAGCTCAGTCCCCTGGTTCTGTCCAGGTGCCCCCTCATATTGCTCCTTCCAGGGTCTTCTCCATCTCACCCCTCTTTGGAGAAGGAAACTTCTGTCTGGACTATCCTTTCTGTTCTCTCTCCCACAATGAGCCTTTCTCTTTCCATCTATCCGTGGGGGCAGGTGTTGGTTCCTGCTCTCCTTGTGCTTCTCAGAACAGCTCCGTCTCACACCATCGTCACAGGTGCCCCGCTTGCTAGGAGGGCAGGCTGGGTGCTGGCTCCATCTGACGGGGGGGGCGTGCCCAGCTCCAGGCCACGTAGTAGATGACTGCTCAGGCTAGGCTGGGACCATCCTGCCTGCTCGCTTTTCTCTTACCCCTTTCCCCGCCACCCTGCCCCCCTGCTGTCCTACCCTGCTCCCAGTGGGCCACTACTTCTCAAGCTCCTTCTTTCTCCCTTTCAGCCCAAGCCCAGCAGCGGGGGCCGGCGACGGGGGGGCCAGCGTCACAAAGTGAAGTCCCAGGGGGCCTGCGTGACTCCTGCCAGCGGCTGCTGAATCTCCCCTGGCCCACCCCTACCACCCGAAAGATCCTTGTACTCTGGCCACTGTTCCACCACATGGGCCAGAGCAGCTCTGACCACCACCCGCCCTCCCCCAGGCCACAGCTAGAGCCTCGTCATTCCCCGCCCCCCACCCCCATTTTCCAGGGGGGTTGTAATTTATAAGTTGAGGAAGGTGGCCAGACTTCTGGAGGACTGACCATCATCCACCTTCTTCCCTGCCTTCTTCCTTACTCAAATTTTTTGTACATCTGGGCCCTTAGTTTTTATTCTTTTTATTATCTCTTTCTCTCTCTCGTGTGTGTGTGTGTATGTATGTGTGTGTATATGTATGTGTGTATATGTGCGTGTGTGAGTGCATGCGTGTGTGTGTGTGTGTGGTGCATTAAGTGCAGCTGGTTAGGGCCCTGGCAGTCTTTCTCCTTTTTCCTCTGTGGCTGGCCACCAGCCTCCAGGAGCTGGCTGCCTGCCCATCTGTCCATCCGTCTGTGTGTCTCTGTGACAACCTTTAGGGGCTTTCAGGAGCCGAAGAGCACCCTTCTCCCCTGTGCTCATCCTCCTCCCCTGTGCTCGCCCTCCTCCCCTGTGCTCGCTCCTCTGCACCTAGAGCCCTCCACAGAGCCGGACTCGGGGCTTAGGGGCTTCATTAAGTGCTGCTGCCAGAGCAGGGAGCCTTCCTTCTGGGACTGGGGGGCTTTTAACAGAATGGAGAATGGTGGCCTCCTTTTTTCTCTCCCCTCCTTTTCCCCCCTTAAACCCCAAAACAGGTAATGCCAAAAGCTCTTAAGCTGTAGCCAGTAGATGTGTGGAGGGGAGTGGCACTTGGATTGTAGGACCCTCCCTGCCCCTAACTTTGACCCTTGCCACTGACCCAAAGACAGCTGGTGGTCTTCCTTTCCCCTTGGAGACAATCCTGTGTTTGCCTGGCCAGGCCAGGGCAACCCCTGCTGTGCTGATTTTGAGCTGGAGGCTCTGGCCCTTAACTTTCTCTGAATCTTCTTGGGCCTTGGGGCACTGATGGCCTAGACTGGGATGGGCTTGCTGTGAGTCCTGCTCACTGGCACCTCCTATTGGTGGGGTTGTGAGGTGTTCCTCTGAGCCAGGCCAAGACTGGAACCCCTCCTTCCCCTCTACAGCCCCGCCATGTTGCCCCAGCATGGCTGCTACAGGAGCACAACAGGGAAGGGCCTGAGCCCCAGTTTTGGAAGCGCCACTGGGGTGGGGGGAGGGCAGGTACAGTGAAAAAGTTTCTTCCTGGCCCAGCGCAGAGCATTAAGCTTTCTGGACGTTTCACTGCCTGGGGTGGGGGTGGGTTCGGGGTCACTCAGGCCAGTGATGGCAGTGTGGGGCCCAGACCAGCCTGGCCCAAGCTGTGGCCAGAAGCCCTGGGTTTAGGGTGGACTGTTGGGTGGAGATACGTTCTTTCTAGCCAGGGCAGACACCCAGCTGGCTGGGTCCTTCCTCAGCCTTGCCTCCCTCCCGTCCCCAACCCTTCTCCATTCTTCCTGCTTCTGGACTGCTGGTCCCCTCCCCTCCCCTCCTTCCAACTATGTCCAGTTACCACTGACCCATGGCCATGGACTGACCAGACCAGCACAAAAAATAAAAGTTTGTTCTAAGTTGATGGTGTCACGTTCCCTGCCCAGGCACCCCAGGGAGGTGCCTCCACAGGGAGCGCTGGCTGTGCCTGCCCAGAGCCCCCAACTGCAGGGCAGGGGCGGAAGCAGCCCAGCGTCCCTCAGGCTCATGTGGCTTCAGAATGCAGGCTCCTCGGCAGATGTGGCACAGGACAAGTCGCCAGTCCTCCCTGAACCTATTTCCTCATCTGGAGCGAGAGGTAGACAACTGCCTGTGCTGTGGTGTTGTGAGGATTTGGCGAGAGAGCGTGTGGTGAGGCTGTGCTGTGCCAGCCCTGGGAGGTGCTGCCGCACGGTCGCCGTGCCGCTTCCCGCGGCGCCGGTTCCCGGGTCCATGGGGCGGTGGGCAGGCTCGGCGGGAGCGCGGTGGCCCTGCTGTGCTGGATGTCTCCCTCACTTAGGCGCTTTGATTTTGAAGCTACCATCTGGGAGAGAGGTGGTCCATTTTTCTAGTTAAGGCAACTGAAGCTTGGAGGAGCGGCGGCACCAGCCCTCAACCCCGGCTGTTGGTAGGCGGCCACTCTGCCCCGTGGCCTTGGGCCCCTACCTGTTCCTTTGTGTGCTAGTTCCTTCTTGCTTTTTGACCTGGTTCTGCTTATAGGGGCTGCTGCTGCCCACTGGTGCCTTTGTAAGAGGAAGGCTCCAGCATGAGCACCCACTGCTTTCTGTTCCCGTGGCAGGTGCCGTGGAGTCCATGTTTCCACAGGACTTCACCAGGGTGGGACCTTGTTTGGTTTGAAATCTTCTGCCCTTAAGAGCATAACCACTTTCTTTACATTTGGAAGCTGTGGTCTGTACCCTGGCCTCTGCCCTCAGATGTGCAGGAGGTTGGTCTGGATCTCTGTGGTCACGAGACCCACACTTGCTAGCAGGGCCTCACTGAATACAGTGTTCTACTGTCATTAACAGGGACTCCACAGGTCCTCTACGGGTCTCAGCCCTACCAACTCTCAGTTTGGAACAAAACACCAGCCCTTTTGTAGCTGATAAAGAATAAAGTTGTTAATCATCTCGAATGGCCAATCCTGACCCTTCTGTATGTACAGCTTGCATTTGTGGCGTCTTCAGTTCAGTTAGGACCCCTGTTCTGGCTTATTGGCCTCCCTGGCACAGAATAAGGGAACAGGAATATGCCATGGTGCAGGGGGAAATGCAGGTTTGGGGGCATGGGACATGGAGAAAACGGGGTGAGAGCTGTGTCTTGACGGGTCAAGAGGATTTGAACATGTGCAGATGGGCCGAGGGTTATGTGTCTGGCCTGGTGGGCACAACCAGGGACACTGAGCCCTGTGTGTGCTAAGTTCCAGGCACTCGTTTAGTGGGGCAGCTTTGTTGAGACAGTTCTAGATGCAGAGCAGGTGTTGGGTGAAGTAGGGAAAATGGAGTGGTCACTGGGGGTGAGCCATAGCACCAGCTCTTTCCTGGCACATCGGGCTGAGGGGTTACCTGGCCCAAGATCTCAGGGCTGGATTTAGAGTGCACCTGGTACCCTCTCCTGTGGCAGTTTATCCCCTAAGCCCTCCCTACTGACACGTCCCAGCCTCTGTTTTCTCAGCTGCAGTGGGGACCAGCCCTGGGTCAGGTGCCATGGTCAGGAGCAGAGCATGTTGGAAAGTGTGGTTGTGGAACCACCCCTGGCCCTTCAAGCAGCGCATTGGAGGCACTGAATGTGGGGACATATTGGCAGGGAAGGGCCAGGACCTGTTCCTCTGAGCTGGCAGGTTCTGGCTCTTCAGGGGACCCATCTCCTTGTGCCATCCCAGCACAGGTACAAGGGACAAATGTCCAGTTCCCGCAGTGGAGTCCAGTCCCACACTGAAGGCAGACGTGGTCAGAGGTGAACAGGTAATTCTTCTACCTTCTGCTCATGTGGCACCGAGAGATTCAGGCAAAGCCGCCCCCTTCTACTGGGATGTCTAGGAGGGCTAATAAAGCCACCTCCCTTCTTTCTCTACCTCCTTTTCTCTCCCGAGTCCAGAATCCCAGAGCAGGGCCAGCCTCAAGCCCTGTTCCCCCATCCCAGCTGGTTTTAGTGGAGACACCTGGGTTTCCGAAGTTCAGGGGTAAGTCTTTGGGGCATTGTTTTGGTTCAGAGTTCATTCTCTTGTTTTCCCAAGAGCAGAGTCCCTGTGCCAGGGCCAGATAAAAACTATACACGCCATGAATCCTGGGCATAATTTATTTTTTTTTGCATAGGCATAAATTAGAATCTGGAGATAAAAAATTCAGAACCAGTAGTGCAGCATTTGTGACAGGAGAGCGCAAAACGAAACCTGGTTGTCTGGGCTGGGGCCACTGCCAGAGGACCGCTGGTGGCCTTGGGCCTCATCTTCCTTCCAGCTTCCTCCCCTAGGAGCCCATCTGAGGCTCAGCCCTGCTCCCAGGGCACCTGCCTCCACAGCAGCCCCTTGCGGCAGCCGGGTTACAAGGAACTGCAGTCAGCCAGTGCCCCACAGAACGGGGCTAGGAATCAAGCCCGAAGCTTTTCAGTTAAAAAATCAGACCTTGAAAAATATATACATAATACAGCAGGGCCTGCTTGGCTCTAAAAGCCCTCTTCTCCCCCCCAGCCCACCACCCCTGAATGCCACCCCCCCAACAGAAAATGAGCCAGAAAGGAAACAATCTTGAGCAAGAGCTGAAAGAGTCCCAAGGGGATAGCTGAGGATCAGGGCCCTTACAATCACGGGCCTGATTGGGATGGGGGCCCACAGTGGACAGACCTCTTCCCACCATGACACCTTGAATGTCACCATCATACTCATTGGACCACCCCGAGAGCCTGGGGGATACCCTGCTTCTCACCCTTTTAAGCTTACCCCAGCTGCTTATGGCCTCATAAACTGGTCTGGGCTCCCTGCACCCTGGGGGAATGTGACAAGCTTGCTCTGGGGCACAGGCAGGCCCTAGCAGGAATGGGGAGCAGAGTAGACCCTGGTCCCCGCATCAGGAGAGAGAGAGAGAGAGAAAGCAACTAGCCCCAGCAGAGGGGGAATCCTAGAGGCTGGCTCCCTGGCCCCTCAGAGGCTCACAGAAGCCAGACCCTTGAGGATATGGGAAGCCCAAGGGCCCACTTTGACCCAGAACAAATACAGTGTAGCGAAGCCTTTGGGGGACCTCATGAGTCAGGCTCCCTTAGGTTGATGGCACTAGACTTCTAGAAGAGCCCAGCTGCCCTGTGCAAGGAGCTTTCTGCCTAGGGCTCAATCCCAACCTGCACCACAAGCACTTTCCTCCCAGAGGACCTCACTTCCCTGCCTGCGGATGGGGGCGGCTCACTTGCCCCAGGCTCTCACTTATATCCCACCCACGGCTTTGGCACCTGCTTCATTCACATGCCAACCAACAGCAGCTCCCTGGGTGCCAGCCCCCCATCCTGGTTAAGGGGCAAACAGATCACCCATCTTTGCTGGTACATGTCCACTCATTGCCTGTTTCTCAGTCCCCCACGATATGCTACATATATACACCCTCCCAAGAGGGGGAAGTAGACACCAAGTGCGTGGCACAAGGAGGACAAAGAAAAGGGACGCTGGAGCTTGCTGTCCACCTCAAGGTGTCCCGCTGCTAGGAAAGCCCTGCGTATTCTCAGCTCCATCGGGCCAGGGGTTCTTGCTCCTGGAAGTCTGTGCGCTGGTCAAGCGTGTGGAGAAGTGGCAGGGGTGCTGCTCTCCCACTCCCGGAGAAGGGGGCATGTGCCGAGAGGGGCTGGCCTCCCAGCTGGCTGGCCGCAGCACAGAGAAGGCCTAGTGGGTGGGTTCCCCGTGCACCCGGAAGCGGTAGATGCACGTGTACTCGGGGTGGCCCCAGTTAGTCAAGATCCGAAGCTCCACCACCTGGTATGTGGCCATTTTAGTGTCCTGGGTAGAGAAAGAAGGGTTAAGAGTGGCCAGGTCCTCAAACCTCACTGACAGGAGGGCAGGAAGAGAGACAGCCAGATGCATGCTCCCCACCCGCATCAGCCTCTACAGGGAAGTAGGCTTCAAAGCTCCTGTCTTCAGACCATGGAGCAGAGTTTCCAGCCTGTAAGCCAGGAGCCCCGGGGCCTTCAGAGGTCCTCCAGGGGCCATTGATCCACAGCCACATACAAATGGCCTTGTAGTCGAGGACCAGCGAGATTCATCCCAGACTGACAGATTCACAGGAGCTATTGCTGTCAGTGGACAGAATTACCTTCACGGAGGGTCTGATAGATGTTAATGCTGGAAAAGAATCCTTTTACTTTGAATTAGGCAGAATTTTTCTCTCTCAAGTTCTCATCAGGTCTCTGTCCTCTTTGCTCAAAAAGGCACAATTTTTGAGTGAGCTTTTGGAGCAAATTTCCCCTGGTTTGATGCCAATAGGCACAGCGCTTTCCGATTCTTCTGTCTCCCTCTAGCCTTCCACACAGCCTTCTGTCCTCTACCTTCTCCTAAGGGCTCAGTCTGCACCCATCCCTGAGAAGTCCCAAGCACTCCGCTTGGCTCAGTTACCGCCCTGGAGCGGACCACTCATCTCTGTGTCTGGTTCCCCTGATTGCTCCACTGGCCCATCCCGCAGGTGCCTCAGACTTGGTGGCCAAACCCCCTCCTGCGGTAGCCTGCCTCTTGGCACCTAGGAGCCATCCCCCTCTTCCCCACTTCTGTCTAACCTGACCCTTGGCCTCCCAACTGGAAGCCTCTCAGGCCTCCCTCCTAGGATCGAGCCCTGCATTGGGTTCCCTGGTCAGCCTGGAGTCTGTTTCTCTCTCTCTGCCCTTCCCCCCACTCATGTGCTCTCTCTCAAATAAATAAAATCTTAAAAAAAAAAGAAAAAAAAAGAACATTGATTCCTTAGGGCAGTTGGAACCTGGGAGCCTATCTCCTGGGGTGGAGACTGGGAATCTGCATTTCTAATAAGGGCCTAGGAAACTGATGCCCACTCAAGTTGAGGCGAGCACCCTCCCTCCGTGCCCTAGCCATGCTGCACCGCCTGAGGCTCAGCTGGGCCACCCTCGGACAACTGCCCTTTCCAGGCAGCCTTCTCCATGCTCCCTGGCTGGGATGGGCCCTGTGCTGACATCTAGGTGGTGCCTTCCCCATGCCCCCTGGACAGCTGTCCCTGTTCCCTACCTTGAGCTCTTGGAAGGCAGGGGCTGTACTTTTTCTTGCCCTGAGTCCCCAGTGCCCGGCCCAGGGTAAGTGCTCAGAAACTCTGCTGAGTGGATGGGAAAGGGACTATGCCACCTCTGCGAGCACAGCAGAGTCCTGTACCTGAAAATAGAAGGTCTGAATGGGCTCCCCATCCTGGTCATAGGTGAACTGGCCAAGAAGTGTCCCCTCTTGCTGCAGGTCTTCATCAAACCCCTGAAAAGAGAACAAGATGGAGGGAAGATCTTGCACTTAGACAAGTGCCCCGGCCCCCCAGGGAGGAATGCTCTCCCTTCCTGTTCTCATACTGGTCCCTTCCCACACCAGCAGATCGGCAGCAGCCTTGGCAGGACTGTAGGGGCCCTGAGCCCTGGACCCAGTTTCTTCCAGTGCAGCCTAAGATAACTGGGACTGAGGTACCATTTCCCACCCCGCTGCTCTCTCTTCCAAATCTGTTCCCTTCCTCCCAGCCAAAGAACAGATCACAGCTTTATCCTCGGTAGAGCCTCACAGGGCCCTGTAGCCCCTCTGACCCCCCCCCCCCAACAGGTACTCACGAAGATGGAGAAGTCCTTGGGGGCACTGGAGATGGTGCTGTTGGGTGACAAGGACTTGGGGACATGCTCTAAGGTGACAGCCGTGGGGCGGATGCGGGCAGAGAGGCGAACCACGGCAAAGCCCTGGGGCCCCTGGAAGGCCCAGCAGTTGCCTGGGTGCACGTCTGGCTGGAGCGGAAGGAAGCTGGGTCAGCATAGGGCTGGCGACAAAGACAGCCCACCCTGAGCACAGCTTTTGCTGACCCAGGATGGGAGTCCCCCCAGCTACACGGTGACTCTGCTGTGGGCCCCTGCTGCTGCCCTCTTTGGGTACGTACCTGGAGGATGACTCGGGGCGACTGGGAGTGGTACCACAGGGGGATGCCGAAGAGGCTGAGGAGGGCCGTCTTAGTCTCGTAGGTCTCAGAACAGCGGGTGCTGATAACGCTAGCCCCTAAGACAGGAAAGCAAGGCAGTGTGGGCACCTGGAGCTGGACCCCAGCAGGGGACGGAGGGTGGGAGACCCAGACACCAGTGCATCTCACCAACCCAGGGAACCCAGGCAGGGACGGCTATTGCCATGTCCTCTCTCAGGTTGGAGGGGAGATGCCCCAGGCCTAGTCTTGTCCCTCAACTATATCCAACTACAGAGTAACTGTAAATGTCAGCTTCTCCCTGGCCAACAGTGGTGTTCAGTTCATCCAGACTTCTCCAAGCTTCTTCCCTTGCCTTTGTTGTGAGTGATCTGTGCTGATCTCAAGCCCCACTCGCCTAGCACCTTGGCTGCCCCGGCTGATGCTAGAGGGCCTCCCTGCACGGGGACCCGCTCTGCAAAGGGCAGAGAGCACACACACACCTCCGGATTCCAGAGCGTAGTCCACCATCCCGATGCGGTCCTCACTGTAGCGCTTCAGGGCCTGGTTTACGATGCGCTGCACCTGCTAAAAGACACACCCAGGGCGGCTGCCAGGAGAAGCAGATTGGTCCACCCCTGAGCCCCTACTACTGGGGGCCAGGGACCCCTGAATGGGCCCCTTCTATCCTGCACCACACACTGGGGTCCAGCCACGCATGCCACTTCCCTAGGTGTCCCCTCCCACCCCACCAGCCCCAAGCCAACATCAGAGCCTCTCGCATGTCCCTTAGGCCTTGGAACATACCAGAAGCCGGTACTGTAGGACTGTGCAGGTCTACGGCTCCCAGGGAAGAGAACACTGTGTCAGGGGGTGGGGGTGTTCCAGGGACCACACAGTCCTCACCTCCTCTGTCACCCCGATCACGCCTTCCTTCTGCAGTGTCAGCCCCAGGCTGGCCGCAGCCTCGCTTGCTGACCTGCCCTGCATCTCGGCCACGTGGGCGAGGATCTTGCTCTCCAGCTCCTGCAGCTGAGCTTGCAGCTCCTCTCGCTGAACGAGCCCCGTGCGGGTTCCCCCGCCTCGGAGAAGGAACTGACTGACCCAGGCGGGGAACTGAGACTCCACCTAGGGACCAAAAAAAGGGTCTCTCAGAGGCTCACAGGGACAGGGTTACTCTGGTGGCCCAGGCCAGGGCAGGGTGGTGCCTGGTTTGAGTGGAGGGTTAGGGAAGGAGCACAAGCCTGGGAGGGGAGGGCCGGGCCAGCAAATCCTGCTAGCCCACACGGAGGAAAGAGTTACGAACAACCCTCCACGTTACTGAAAACAAAACAGGAACAACTGTGAAAGAAAGCCAACGTCCGTGCCAAGTCCCAAGCAGGGGCCGGTGGGACTAACAGGCCACCGGGGCAAGAGGCTCTTTGCCATATAGGCTCCTAGGACAGACGCCCTCAGAGGACAGGGTGTTCAGCAGGGGACTTGGGGGTTCCAACTTACGTCATCCCTCACGGCCTGCAGCTGCTGGGGCAGGAGGCCCACTTGGTCTGCCACCGAGCTCTGCTTCAGGCTCAGGGCTGCCAGTTCCTGCCGCAGGCCTGCCAGCTGGCCCTCCAGCCGCGCCAGCTCCTTCATGGAGTTCTCTCGGAAGGACTCTTGGGTCATCCTGCTCCCAAAGAGAGGAGAAAAGAGTAAGCCTTGGATCTCTGGTGACAGGTGAGGCCATGCTGAAGAATACAAGAGGATCCCCACGTTGGCTCCCGATAGAAGTGTGTGCCCATTACCCGCAGGTGCATGCAAGGCCTACACCTGGGGACCCTGGCTGTAGAACACAGCACCTATGAGTTGGTTTGCTGAGCCCAAGGAATGCATTCTTACCCTGTTCCCTTTCTAAGCCCAGGTCCATAATTCACTCTGCCTCGGCCTCTCCCACCCTCCACACCTACAGATGCCCCAGACGGGGGCATGGCAAGGCAGCCTGCATGAGCGTGTACAGAAAAAAGGGTGGGTCTACACGTGAACCCACAAATCCCAGTTCTCTCGTAGTGCCCCCCATACCCAACCTCTCTTGCACCTCAAGGACAGGTTCTAAGCAGGTGTTCCTGAGCTAGATTTCAGCCATCCCCTCTCCGCTCTGGGACTCTGCTCCCCAGGCCTGCCCCGGGGTGGGGGGAGGAGCAGGCCTAGGGCAGATGGCAGTAGCCATTACCTTTGCCACTCAGACTTCAGCTGCTGGATTCGAGCCTCAGACTCCTGGAAGCAGGAAGAAGGCACAGATAAAACAAATGCCAAGCGCACAGAGGCCGGCCGGTCTCCCAGAGCAGGATCTGTGCCCTTTGGAGTCTGTCTCACCACGGCCCCACCCCGGCAAACCTAAACATCTCCTGGTCAAGGTCCTTAGGAGAGGCCCCCTGCTGGCACACTTCGGCATTCATTCATTCACTCACTCATTCACTCGGCATGTTATACCCAGCATAACAGGCCGCCTGAAAGCCCCACTTCCTCAAGCACGCTCCAGCGTGTCCCTGCAGAGCATTCCAGAGCCCATGGGTTCGGCTCCCGCAGAAGTCAGGGGACTATACCCCCACCCCGTCAGTTGTCTAAGCAGGCCCATCGGGAGAGCCCCGCTGTCTCAGCCCAAGAGCAGATGATGAACTGGATAAGGGCCCCACTGACCTGGGAGGCCTGGACAATTTTCTTAAAGAGGTCTTCGGAGTCTTGCTGATGCTCTGCTCTCAGGCTGACCAGCTCCTCCTGTCAGACAGAGGAGAGCGGCTGAGGACTTTCTGGAGTTACAGGCAGAGGGAACTTCCCAACCAGTAGTGGTGGGATTGGACCTTGAACCAGGCCTGTCTGACAGCAAACTTCAGCTCCTGGCCTTTATGCTCCAGTGCTTCTTGGAAACACGCAAGACCCCCTTGATCTCCACTGCACACCACTTGTGCCACGCATGCCAGTCTCGTGCTTGCACGACTGGGTGGGGGTGCAAGGATAGACACGACAGCCTCCATTTTACAGGAGGGGGCTAAGGCTTAGAGACACTGCTGTCTCTGTCATCCCAGGGTGCGCAGTGCCTCGCCCCTCCACCCCATTCACCCGCAGTGCCACCCCCACGCCGCTCCGCCTGCGCTCAGAGACCTGGATCCAAGCGGCGGTGTCCCTGCGGAAGTCCTCCTTCAGGGCAGCCTCACGGCGGCTCACCAGCCCCTCCAGAAGCGCCAGCGTGTCCTCCTGGCTCAGGCCCACGTGGCCTCCCCCACCAGCAGCCCCCTGCCGCAGCTCCAGGCGTTCCAGCCGCACAGCCTCCTTCTGCCAGTTGGAGGAAAATTCAGCAGCGAGAGCTTCCAGGCGCCGCTCCAGAGAGTGGACCCGGGACATGATGTGCTGCTCAGCCTGGGGGGTGGGGAGGGAAAGGCCACGAAGGTGAGTGACCTAGGACGACAGTGCTTCCCGAACAGAAAGGGAAGAGAATCCCAGCAACGTACAAATGTGGACACACGCTGGCTCTGTGCCCACTCTGTGGCCGGCAGGTAGGGGAGTACACCAGCAGCGAGACGCCCTGCCAGAAGCCTGCTGACACGTGGTGACCCTGCAGCACAGGATGCTGGACACACGCAGCCCGGAAGGGTCTGATCCCCAAGGAGGAGTGGGTGCGAGCCAGGTGAGCAGGGACATAGCGAGGAGGGAGCCGCAGCGGGCTGGGTGCCTGCCAGGCTGACCCCAGCCCCCTCCCTCCACTACCTGGGTGTGCATGCTGGAAAGCGAGGGGCCAAGGGGTTCAGCTGCTGACTTCAGCAGCTCCCACTAAGTCTGTCCAAGAGAGCTAGGGCTAAAAGACAAAATAATTTGAAAAGGCTTGCTTTCTTCTCTTTAATTGGAGGGCCCACAGAGTAAATAGAATAGAAGTCATTTGGACTTGGGGGTTGTACCCGATAGCATGCTATGAATTCTGAGACACTTGCTGGCTTAAAAACAAAAATCTTTGTCAAGGGAAGATATAATCTGTCAACTGTCAGTTAAAGACAGGAGCCTCCTGAGTGCAGAAGTTGCTTCTGATTTTTAAAATTTTTTAAATAGGCTGTACATTTGCAGGACTCAAAAAGCAAACAGAAGTCATTCTCCTAACCTGTGTCCCTATCCACCTGGTGCCCTCAACCACCACCCACTCCCAAACCAAGCAACGATTCTCGTTAGTGTCTTTATGCAAACGTAAGCAAGTACAATGACATACTCCCCCCTTTCCCAGGAAAGGTGGCCCTGGAATTGTATTTAATGTCTTAACTAACGATTACAAAAGGGAAAGTTATGCCAAAATAGGGCATTATTTTATGAAACGATAACATGATGGCCAGGAAAGTAATATCCACCAAAATAAATAGTTAAAAATGTTCAATTAGATTGAGCAAAATACAAGCAAAATTCCAATGTATTTAGGGAATAAAGAATTTTACATTTTCATTGTCTCACACACACATTGTGGTTATCTGGGCACTTATTACCCGCCACTGGGCTGCAGGCTCCTTGAGGACACAGCCTGGACTGCAGAAATGGCCCCTGTTCTACCCTCCTCCCTGTACTGGCAACTTCCGCAGTGTGGCCTTGCAGGGGCTCCCATCAAGAGGAGGGGTCTGTGTCCCCCTCTCGGAATCTAGAATGGCTTTGGGATTGCCTTCGGCCTAGAACGTGGTGGAAGGAACAGTTCTGAATCTAGGCCTGATTTTGCTCCCATGGAACCGTGGTCATTGGCTATGTGAACAAGCCTCGGTTAGCCTGCTGCGCGAGAAAAGCACGTGTGGCACATGGCCCACCCCATCGGCCAGCTGCAGACACACAAGGGAGCCCAGCCTAGACCAGCCGGAGGAGCCACAGACTTGTGAGCTAATCAAACGCTTGTGGTTTTAAGGCCCTGATTTTAGGGGTGATTTACTTGTGGTAACTGGTAACTGACCAACATATCACCTTAGTCGTAGACGATGCTTTGTAAATACTTATGAAATTATATTGCAAAGGAACAAAAGCTGACAAAATGATTTGTCTCATTCTTTTTCCTTTGGTTTTCTGAGTTTCAGATGGCAACTAACTTTGGGACCGTTTCAAGTCCTATTTGAGCACAAGCAAACTGCTTTCCCAGTACCTGCGCCCCAAACACTAGAGAAAGGGGTGTCCTGGGAGACAAGACAACTTAGCAGCGAGGACTGCGCCTCTTCTCAGCCCTGCGTGTAAGGCGTAAGGGCCCGGAAATCAACTGCAAACACAGGCGGAGTGGGGACCAGTGACCCCCAGATGCTCACCTGGAAGGGGGAGGAGTCTCTGGACTCCCACATGTCCTGCCGCCCGCTGCTGCTCTTCGCAGCCCACCAGGAAACCACAGCAGGCTGGAGCGTCTGCAGCCCGTACGGGTAGAAGTACCAAGCACCTGTGCGCAGAGGAGAGGGGTGACCCAGGCCCGCGGTCACGAGCGAGAAGGCACAAGCCGCTGAAGACGGCAGCCTGATCGACATGGGTTATCAGCAGCCCGTCTCGTTCCGGTGAGCTGCGCTTCTGCTAGGAGGTAGTCTGAGGGAGGGAGGTTCCCGTCCTCCTCTGGGCAGCAACGTCCACCCAACAGCCCGGAGTGTACGCGTTCCCACACCCCTCGGGAACCCTCATCTCTTGGGGGGTTGCAGAACTCAGAGAATGTGGCTCTAATAAGCTAGGGACAATCCAGGGGTAGAACCAGAGGCCACCACAGGGTGTCCATCAGAATCACCCAGGAAGCTTTGCAAATACCCAACATCTGGCCGCTCTCTCTAGAGCGTGAGATTCACTGGTCCGGGGGATCCCTCTGTAGGGCAGGTGTTTTTGTTTTAAAGATTTCACTTATTTATTTTAGAGAGAAAGAGAGCGAGTGAGTCGGGGGAGGAGCAGAGGGAGAGGGAGAAGCAGACTGTGTGTGGGGGTGTGGAGCCTGATGTGGGGCTGGATCCCGTGAGCCCAAGATCAGGACCTAACCCGAAACCAAGAGCTGGCTGCCCAACCAACTGAACCACTGCGGCGCCCCTGTAGGTGAGTCTTAAAAGCTCCCCAGGACGGGCACCTGGGTGGCTCAGTCGGTTAAGTGTCTGACTCTTGATCTCAGGGTCATGAGTTCAAGCCCAGCATTGGGCTCCATGCTGGGCGTGGAGCCTCCTTATAAAAAAGGAAAAACAAAATAAGCTCCCCAGGTAACTGTCATGGACCACTGCCGTGGAGAATCCCTAGAACAAGACACTTGCTAAGAGAGGGTGCTTTCGACCCAAGACAGAACACAAGGCTACAGTGACAGTGACACGTGCATCTTGCTTTAGGGGTCATCTGCTTGTGATGCGTTTACTCCTGAGCTGTGCACGTGCAGTGGGTATAGGGATGAGGGCACCTGAAAAGCTGTATGGGTCTCCTAGGACAGGCATTGGAACAATGTCAAGCATGTTCCATTCGTATAAAAGGGCATGTTTCTCTCTACTGCTTTATTGTTTTGATTTCAAAGAGAGCTAAAGATTAAACTTGACGTCGTAAGAAGAATTCACTCACCCGGACGACATCCTGATTTCGAATGGAGGGAAACGGACTACTAGTAACAGTGTCAAGATCCCTGCTCTTTACCCCAGTGCTCCTGTACCAGGAGCATGTCTTGCGCCGGGGGGTTGCTCTAGACGTGCCCGGCAGTGCGGAGCAGCCACCCAAACCAAGATCGGTGGACTGGGGCCGGACGCCCTGAGAATGCCGCATGGGTCCCTGAGGACCCAGGAGAGCCAGACGGGACTGGGAGCTGCCCAGACACAGTGTGATCCCACTCGTCCTGCCTCCTTCCCTTTCCTGCAGGTCATCACCGTCTGGTTTTCACATCTCTGCTTGGCCCGGCCCCCACCCACACCCTGCCCTGCCGCTCTGGCTCACCAGCTCCATTGCGGCCTGGCCCGCTCATCCTACCCCTCCCCTGCAATACCGGGCAGGCTCACCGTAGGTCAGGCCGGTCATAAGCAGCAGCAGCAAGAGGAACCACAGGAATGTCTTCACAGAGGAGAAGCGCCTGGACCACAGGAGGGGACAGTGGGGGACGGGGGGGGCAGAGGTGTCAGGAGGGCATTTGGGCCTCTTCATCCCCACGGGGCGTCTGCAGAGGCTTTTCCTGAGTGCTGAACTAGAGTTAGAGGGAGTGCCCTGAAGGCTCTCATCTTCCCAGGGCCCGACTGGATCCTTTAGAGCTTTACCTGCAGGTCTTGGAATAATGGGGAGAATTCGGACGCTCTGAATTTTATTGATGTTATTAAAAAAAAAAAAGTGGGGTCTTTTGGAAAAATCTGCAATTTTCATATATAGAGGTCCTCTAAGCAAGCCAATAGAAAAAAAAATATGGAACTCCTTAAACAATACTTTATTTTAGAAAAATGAGGAACTTTCTGGTGACACAGACCCATCCTTGCCCCTCTTCTCAGCACAGCTGGCCAACCATTCGGCTAGGGTTAGGCCAGAGGACCTGACTTCCTGGCTTGGGCTTCTTTCCTGGCTCTGCTGGGTCAGGGACGTGGGAAATAAACCCACGGCATCCTCACACAGCACCTATTCCTGGCTTCTGAACACGCCTCAGAGAACACTGGGTTCTAGACGGCCGTGGGGCCTAGAGGGAAGCCGAACTTTCTTGGCAACACCACTTGTTGGCCAGAGCCTAAAACCTGACCCGCAGGAGGAAGGCCGGGCTCGTCAGGCTCAGAAGTGGCCAGATGGGGCTGGCATTTAGCAGAATGAATCCAGGAAACAGGAATCCGTAATTCCAGAATACTCCCTGAAGAGCTACTGGTTTGGAAAACAACAGCTGACTCGGTCTCATCATCCGTCAGGCAAAGAGGGGCTCGGGGGAGTCTGCTCCCTGCTCACTGATAAAAGCTACGTGTGAGCTGGGACAACCACATTCAGAGAGAGGACATAAATGGGTTTAGCAGCTTTATTGGTCCCTTCTGTCCCAGAGCTTCCGGATTGTCAAAGTGGGGGTCCCGCTCACCTGGTTAAAACGAAGACATCGAGAAGAGAGGCAGCTGTCGTCAGGCGATACCAGGTGGTGCCAACCCACCAGTAGAGGAGGCCAAAGAGCCGGCCTAGAAGAGGGACCAGCATCACCCTGAGCCGGTGGCCTGCAGGTCATGGTTTCACGGCGCCACTCTGTCCACCTGCAGCCCTCTCCGCCCCTACCCGCAGCACTGAGCTGCCAGAGCACCTTGGTCCTGTCCGAGGCTACCCCGTTCCTCGGAGCCCCTGCCCAGTCTGCCAATCCCCTCCATCGTGCCCCACCGCCGCTCCTGCCCCTCCACCCAAGGGTGCTAGAGTGTTACTATGGCTCCCGGTTTCCGGTGATTATTCTGAAATGAGCTTTCCCTGACGGTCCTGTGGTCTCTCCGTGGGCTGCCCAACCACAGGGAGAAGCGGGCAGAAGGGAATGCTGTAGAGAATGGCAATAACCGTACACAGAAGAGCCAGCACCCACCTGGAGAAGTGACAAGCGTCCAGAAACAAGAGGCTGCCCAGGAGACGGCGTTCCTTAACCGTGAACCCGAACTGCGGTGGTCAGTCTCCAAGTACCCTGCAGAGACAGAGAGGCCACCGCTCGGCCTGTCCTCACTTCTAAGAGCCCGAGGATACAGAGACTGCCTACTAGTTGTCTCCTTCAGACTGTGAGCTGAGACCACGCACCACACTCCTTTGCGCCCCCACAGCGCAACACAGGCCTGGCCCCCAGCAGGTCAGTAAATGTCTGTCAAAGGAATGAAGTGGTAGGTTTCTGACATATTATTTCCCTTGAGCTTCTCGTCTGCATCCCTCTCCCTGCCAGCAGGTCCTTCAAAACCATCGTTCAGAACTAAACTAAAGGGGTCAAGCCCCTCCTCTACGTGAAGCCCCACGTTAAGTATTTGCTGGAAACAAGTCAAACACGATGGAGTTGACCGGAGGGTGCTCAGACTGATGGGGACAAGGCCGTCACTGTGTGTTAAGGGCCCCCCTGGGCCTGGGTTCAAGGTGCCGTGGGGGCACGGGGGGATGCCCGGCTGGTCTGTGGAGAGGCCTGCCAGATACTGCGCTCTCTCGGGCTGTCAGGGGGCGCCTTCCCCGGGCCTCCCCCATCACCTCCCCAGCAGTCCCAGGACCTGCTGGAGCGTATCACCGAGGTATCACCTACCTGCAAAGTCATCTTCAGAAGAGTAGCCCGAGGAAGAACCCAGGAAGTCCTCGGAGCTCTTGTTCTCAGCAAGCCCATTGAGTTTGCTGCTCTCCGTGCCGCCCGTGCCCCTCCTCCTCCTCCCCCGCAAGTCCTCACCTGTGGAGGGAAGAGCGCGGGGTTCTCCGGGGGCCGAGAGCTGCTCCCAGGAGCCTAGTTCAGAGGGCCTCACAAGGACACCTTGAGTAGCATCTCTGATGGACAGATGGAACTGCCCTTCGCTTCTCCCGAGCTCCCTGGGTCCATGGTGGGGGGGGGCCTCTGGGCCTGGAGTGGCTCCATGACCACTTCGTTGTCTGAAGCGGCCTGTGAGTTCAGACACTCGGCCCCTCTAGCCCCTCCTCTGGCCCAGCAGTGCTTAGGAAACCACTCATGGGGAGACTTTGGGCCTTAAGTTTCCACTGGAAGCAAAGGAAGCAAAGCCCCAGGAGAAAGGTCTCGGGCACTCACTCCAGTAGGGGTCACTATGCAGGTGGTCATCGAGGATGGAGCTCCTGGCCAGGGAGGAGGCCCGGGGGCTGCCGAAGTAGGACTCCCTGACCACCGACTCGCTGTAGTAGGAAGTGTGTGCGTCGGAGGAGGGGCCCAGCTGGGGCGCTGGGGAGAGGCGCTTCATGTTGCTGGATTTCCTCTTCAAGGTCCTGCGGGAGATCAGCCAGGAGGGGAGAGGCCAGGAACAGGCAGGTGAGCCGGGCCAGGAACAGGAAAGCAGGACGCTCTGCCGGCCTCTAGTGAGTGGGTCAGCCGTGTTGCTAGGCAACGGACAGCTTCCCGGCTACTGACGGTGGTGCTTTCTCGGCTCCCATTATCTCTAAATCCCACCAGCAGTTAAGTGATGGAGTCAGGATTCAAATCCAGGTCCCTAACTTCAAAGCCCAAGTTTCTTCTCGTGCTTCTTAATGCAGTAGCAATTTCTACCACCCGCTGAAAACCCAGACCAAGCCGACCTGGCCTCCTGGGACTAGCCAAAGCCCCGTCGTGAGCTGTTATGGGGGCCTCCCATCCGCAAGCAGGGCAGGATGAGGCAGGAGCCTGCTTCAGCTCATTTGCTGTGCCCCTCAGACTTGCTCCTCTCCTCGGCTGCTTCGCTGGCCTTGCTGAGGGCCCTGCTGCAGCCCCACAGACGGGACACATGGGTCTGGGGGGATGGCCAGAAGGGCCCACCCATCCACAGCAGAGGGGGCTCCTGTGAACCTCACTTGCACTTTGAGGGCATATGGCCTGGGTTATTCTTGAAGCTGCCTCTCCCCACTTCCTGTCCTCTGAAACATGGGCGCAACAGCCCGGCTTACAACAGGGGGAGGAGAAACGGCACTGCGGGGTCCTGGCATCCTCACTGGTGGGAAGGCTCCCCTCAACCAGACAAGGGCATCTGATCTCTGCCCGCTGAGGTGGCAACAGAAAGACACCACGCGGCGACCCACCCTGCCCTCTGCTCTGCAGGTCAGCGCGATCCATGGTTGGGGGGGATGGCAATCCCTACCTTAGAGGGCTGTCTTTAAACAGGGTGCTCTGGCTGCCCATCACCGAACTCCCTCCACTGCTGCTGCCGCCATCATCGTCGCCCTGGGAGTAGCGCGTGAGCCGCTGGCTTCGGCGGGACATGACGACGTAGGATGGGGACCCTCCCCGTGAAGAGAGTCTTGGGAGAGAAAGGAGGACATGGGAGGCCTGGGGTGGGTCTCAGCTCCTCCCTGGGGACCTGGCTCCCAGAGAACAGTCCACCCCCTGTGCATTCAACCCAGCCTGAGAGGTGGGGACGTGGGGGCATCAAGCACCCCCCCCCGCACCCGCCTGGCCTCGGGCTCACTTAGTACCCGGGTGGCCTCTCCTGGTGCTTTCCAACAAGCTTTTCTAGTTTTCAGTTTACCTACCGCTGAGCCGCACGAGAGGCAGAACCAGACCTTCTGCAACCTTTGGCACATAGCAGAGTGCGTAGAACACAACAGGCACCCGAGAGATGCTAACTGAATGCCTCTGATCGCTGCTGCCTCGCCCAGACGCCCCAGTCCAGCCAACCCGCACCACACTGCCCTCCCCCTAGAGCCGTGCGCGCGCTCATCCCAGCTGCTGCTCTTCAAGGGGACACGCTGTCTTTTCCTTGTGGCTATACTCATTGACTCAGGGCGCCGATCCAACCTGGACTGGAGAAAACCTTTTCCTCGTAAGCCCCACCTCCACCCTGAAGGGGTCTGTACGCTGTTTCCCTTCCGCGGTTAATACAGCAACAGCAGGGCATCCTGGTAGGATGGTGATGGCGATGACAAAATACTTTGCTAAATGCCTCCTAGGTTAGGTACCTGGCTCCTTACACAGCCATCCCTGATCCTTGTGAACATGGGACGTCCCGTTACTGCCATTGGACAAGGGAGGAACCTGGGACACCGAGGTGATCAGTGACCCTGCCCACAACCTGGCCTGTGAATGACAGACACAGGGTTTGAGCTTAGATCTGACAGGTGGCACAGCCTGGGTCTCTCCCCTCTACCATAAAGTTTTCAAGCTGCCTTTTTTTTTTTTTTTTTTAGTTGTGTTGTGTGTCCCCAACTAGAGTCTTTAATAGCCTCAAATATGCTCAGAACAGGCTGTCGACAGGGTTGTCACACAACAAGTATTTGTTAACAAACTAACAAAACTGGGAGGTGGAGCAGCGGGGTGGGGTTACGGTCAATCTCTGTGGGAGGGAACAAGTCAGCACGTGGGGTGAGAAATCAAGGCTTTGGACTTGATATCGAGGACTCAAAGGAGGCCAAGGTGAGGAGACCAGGCAAAAGGCAGCGTTTGACAATAAGCCTTCCAGATATAAAAACTCAAATTCATAATCTCAGATGACCAATGTGAGGCAACGTGGTGCTTTTGCTGCCTGTGTACAAAGTCTTTTTGTACTTCGGCTCGCTCAATAGTCCCCAGTACTTGTGACTTATTATCGCTTCTAATATTCCTGGGTGATACTGAAACTGTTAGCTCCCTATGTTGTACAGAGGGCATAGACTGCTATTTCCCAACTCAAGACTGTGGAAAGCAGAAGGTCTGGTTAGTCTAGCTGGAGAATTCTAGAAAGTCCTCTTCTGAAAAACAAGCAGCCTCATGTCTTGGTCTTATTGGCGTCTTCCCAGGTAGGATGCCCACCTGGCATTCTTCTGTGGTTTTTAGCCGGTGTTGGTAAAGGGACCAACTGGGAGTAGCAAAGCAGGAAGTTGGCCTGGGTCCTTTTCTATATTCCACTCCTTATAAGGTAATTCCACCCCCACGACTGCCCTCCCCACCTGAAAGCTCCAGATGCCCATATAGGCTCCTCCTCTTAACCCCTGCCTGCCATAGGGAATGAAGCCTTCACCCCGGGGCAGAAACAAAACAATGTCTCTGCCAACTCAAGCAGCAGTTGGCAAGAATATAAATATTCAGAGGGAGTGTGGGGTGGGGTGGGGTGGCAGGGGGTGGTGAAAACTGTCAGCAGCCATCACCCTCCTTCACCCTCCCCGTCTTTCCTGTAGTCCCAGTATCATGAAATAGTTTGCAACCGAGTCTGGATTTCAGAAGATGAGAAAGGTCAGGCCTGAATCCTCCAAAACAAAACAAGAGCCTCTAAGAGCTCAAATCTTTTGCGTATCAGAATAGACCCCACCCTCACCAACACACACACACACACACACACACACACACACACGCACATCAGTTAAGAAACCCTCAAACACAACATCCCTCCCCACTTCTGGGCTGAACCACATCCTTTTCTCAACTCCACCTTTCCCCACACCCCCCTCCACAAACTTATATGGCAGTATCCGGCCGGTCTTCAGACTTAACCTAGATCTCGGGTGTTTTCCACGGGGCGTTTTCACACCACTTTCCCTCGTGGGACCTGTAAAACGCTCCAGGTGCTAACTCCCTTCTCCCTTCATTTTCTCTACGGGCTGAACCTGCAGACATTTTTCTTTTTCTTTCTTTCTCTCTTTCTCTCTTTCTTTCTTTTTTACCAACCACGCCCCTTCCCTGCCGCTCTGTTCTAAGTCACACTCCCGCCTCCTATTTGTTTGGTGTCTTTTTTAAAGAACGGAACAAAATGGGCCTTCCTCCTATTCCCAGAGTCTGACAGGCAGAGGCAGAGAACTGCCTGTCCCTGGAAACTGCCTGACTGGCACGAAAACACAGGCACTGCCCTGGGCCGGTCTGAGGTGGCCCGGCTCTCGCTCCCCTCCTCTCGCGGAGGTCCTGCCCAGGGAAGTCCCGCCTGGAGACATCCGCCCTCCGGGCTGGCCAGTGGGCGGGCTGCGGAGATGAGTCAGGGCGGCTGGCCCAGGCACCGCGCTGGTCCTTCCCGACCGGCCCAGGGGCGTGCGCCGGGCGGGGCTGGAGCCCGGCCCAGGTTGGCCCGGGGAGGAAGAGCCAGGCCTGGGCAGCTCGGCCCTGGCCGGAGCGGCCTGACGATGACCCCAGAGTCGGCGGGCCCGGCGCCCGGGGCCCGCGGGGAGGCGGGCGAGGCCGCCCCACCGCCCTTGCCCCGCACGTCCACCCGCCAGAGGCCCACGGCCGGCGGTTACCTGCTACCGCGGCTGCTCCGTGCGGGGCCGGGGGCGTCCGAGGCCCGCTGC
>NC_048232.1:81761152-81826190 GCF_002007445.2 Ailuropoda melanoleuca
GAGGCCAGCGGGCGGGACGCCGCGGCAGACAATGCGACCCGCGCAGAACCGCGCTGCGCGAGTTGGGCCGGCCGGCGCGCGCGTGGCCGAGTGTGTATGTGTGCGCCTGCCAATCAACGCTGACAGGCCGCAACCCATTGGCCGAGCCCCGCCCGCGTCACCGCCCACTGCCACCGCCCATTGGGCGGTTTGAACACAAAGGCCCCGGTTTGGTCCGCCCGCCGCGTGGGCCCGGGGGCCAGGCGCGCCTCGCCAGGAGTCCGCGCGTGGGAGGCGCGGGGGCGGAGCCGGGCCGCTGCAGGAAGCTGCTGGACGCCGCAGGTGGGGGCTCGGCCGGGCCTGCCTGCGCCCTTGACTCCCGGCCTGGTGGCTCAAAATACCCGAACCCGCTCCGAGGGCTGCCTCGTGCGCCACACCCCACCCGTGGCCTTCGGGCCGCGGCGACCCAGCGCTCAGCAAATGGACTTCACACAAGCCGCGGGGCCAGAGCCTTAAAGGCATCGGTTGACTGGGGAGACGCAGCCTCTCTGAGGTCGGCCCAAGGAAGTGGGGAGCAAGGAGAGTAGAAGACCTCTGGCCCCAGGCCTCAGGCCCACCCGGAGGGGTAGCTAGTAGTTAACCCCAAGGATTGTTGAAGGCTTGCTGAAGGCTTGGCGCACGCGTAATTGTCCTTTTAGCCAGGCATTTCTGCCCCGATTTTAGAGATAAGGAAACGTTGGGGTTTTAAGTGATTTGCTCCAAGTCACAGCTAGAAAGAGGCAACATTGAGATTAGGAGATTCTCTTCACATCCAAGTCTGATTTTTCCGCTTTAGGGTTGATTTTAGGATTCCGGACACGCCAGGAGGCTCCCGTCACTTCCCAGTCTGCCCACAGGGCCCCCAAGTTTCACTGCAGAAGTTTTTCTCCACTTTAAGGAGGGAGTTTGCTATATTTGATACTGAGAAGGCAGGGCTGGCTACCTCTTGCTCTGCCTCACTCAAATTTGTGTGACAGATACATAGCTAGCTAGATAGATACAGAGTGAATCCAGTGCTGCCCGTTTCCAGCAGTCTTGCCACACCCGCCAACTTTACAGACGCAGCAAGTGCACAGCTCCGAGGATCATTTCCTGTGCAAGTTCTTCTAAGAGTAACTGTGGTTATTTTACTTTTAACGCACCAAGAGGAAGAGACAGAGACAAGAAATTACAACATCACTGAGACAGGACAGGAAGACGCTGGGGGTAGAGGCTTGAGGAAGAGTGAAGCCCTTTGTGCTAAGTTGACTCCGGACAAAAACGACCCCCCTTCCTGGGCCTCTACTCCTCCCCCTGGAAAAGAGGGGCCTCACCTGCACTTCCAGCATCCTGAAAACAAGGGTTAGACTGCTGACCCCCTGAGGACGGGGCAGGCTTTCCTGGACCTCACATGGGGCCTGGTTCAGGTCTGAGTACCTGCTGACCGTGGAATGAGTGAAATGAGAACGGAAATCAGATGTAGGGCCAGCTTCCAGGGGCCTCTCTTGACACCTTCTCACCTGGGCGCTTGACTCCCCAGTCCTGATCTAGTCAGTTCCAGTGGGGTGTCCATATCTTCCCACCTCCCCTGCAGGCAGGCCTGTTTTGTTCTCCAAGGATCCTGGTAGAAGGACCCTTTCCTGGGGTGTGTTTTCCGCCGGCTGGAGGCAGGCCCCTCTTAAATCATGTTGCCTCCATAGGCCAGAAGAAGGTGAATAATCCCTGGAAACCGTGCATGTTAGCGGGAGTGACAAGTCTTTGCAGATGCCATTAAATGAAGGATTTTGAGATAGGGAGATTATCCTGCATTATTAAGGTGGCCCTACATGTAATTACAAGTGTTCTTTAAGAGAAAGGCAGAGGAGAAGAGGAGAGGGCAGCATGACTCTGGAGGCAGAGATTGGAGTGATGCTGTCAGGAGACAACAGATGCTGGCCACTCGCAGAAGCTGGAAGAGGCAAGGACCCCATTCTCCTCTAGAGCCTCGGGAGGGAGCACGGCTTTGCTGACACCGGGATTTCGGTCCAGTGATTTTGATTTTGGACTTCTGCTCTCCTGAACTGTGAGAGAATACATTTCTGTTGCTTATAAGTCACTAAATTTGTGCTGACTTGTTACAGCAGCCACGGGAAAGTCGTAAGAGCCGGGAGAAATTCTTGGCTTCAATGTGCGGGTCTCCCGTGTTTTTGCCATGCCCCTCTCTCCGTCCCGACTGTCGTCACTGGTGCCACCCATCAGACTTGCGCGATCACACGCAGACCTGCCTCCCCCTCTCTCGGCCCCTCGCCTCTCTGCGGTCTGCTCACCCAGCAACTCTCACCCCTCCGAGCTCTTCATGTGGCCAGTCTCCCCCAGCTCCGCTCTCCTCTTGTCGTCCACCCCACTCTTTCTCCTCCTTTCTGTCCTCATCATTTCTTTTTTTTTTAATAATTTTTTTTTAAGATTGTCTTTATTTATTTGACAGAGAGAGACACAGCCAGCGAGAGAGGGAACACAAGCAGGGGGAGTGGGAGAGGGAGAAGCAGGCTCTCTGCTGAGCAGGGAGCCCGATGCGGGGCTTGATCCCAGGACCCTGGGATCACACCCTGAGCTGAAGGTAGATGCTTAAGGACCGAGCCACCTAGGCGCCCCAGTCCTCATCATTTCACGCACAGTGGCCCGGCAGGAGGTGGATGGCTTTGTCTCCTGGAACAAGGTCTCAGTGGCTGACCATGCAGCCAGTGCAGTGGGGGCCACGTGATGGCTTGCTTTGTCACCAGGGACTTTTGCCTTGGCGACCCCTTCCTTCATAAAAAAAATATTTAAACTTACATGTTAGGATCACATTGGCAGACAGATGACTGCGATCTAGGCTTGATTCATTCCTAAATATTTGTTATTATTATACGGAATTTGTTTTCTGATGTTAAGAGGGTGAACATGAAAACATTTCTGTGGGCCCTGGGCACCCGGCCTGCCCTGCTGAATGGAAAAGCTGGCCCCGCGCTGGAGATGCTGAGGAACGGCTCAGCCAGGGGAGGCAAAGTGTGCTTCTGCCCCAGCCCCATCCTGCCGGCCCCCCCGCCCCCAGCCCCGGGCGCTCCTGGGCCACAGAACATTCGTCCACCCTTACCCAGAGCAGCCATAGGAAGGCTCACGTCAGCGTGGGGATGACCTGCTTGCTGGCTCTGTGACCCTGGGGTGGCCACTTGGCCTCTCGGAGCCATTTTCCTCACGTGAATAATGACAACCGTCCTGTGTGTGACCTTGGACAAGTCAGCAAGGCCCCCTGGCCTCTGTTTCCTCTTGTGTGAGGTCTAGCGAGGAGAGCGACTGCTCCAACACAAAGGGCTTTTGCCGCCGGAGATCTTTGGGAAGATGAGGAGATCGGGCTGCCGGTCTGTCCTGGACTCATAGTCGAGTCAGGGATCGTCTCTGGGCTTCCAGGGACCCCGGCTCTCACGTGGAGGTGCGATGACCTGTGTACCTATGTGCTTCTCCCATGACTCCAGACTCATGTGTCAGGGACTCCGTGTGCTTGTGTCAGAGGAGCACACGAGCGACAGTGAAGTCTCTATTCCCCTCACTGCTGCCAAGGCCACCTCCACTTCCTCCTCCCTGCTGTCCACACGGGTCAGCAGCCAGGGTGTCGGCGTCCGTCATTAATCACCCCAAGCGGAGTGTCCTTGCTGGGGGTGGGATGGGGAGGACTTTCATGTCAGGCTTCCTGGCAGCAGGAACACGTTTGGCAGCTATGGGGGGTGGTAACCTCAGAGAATCCTGGTGCCCCCCCCCACCAGGGGCTGTTTCTCTATCTTCTCAGGGATCTGATGTGGGCTCCCTACTCCACCCTGCCCCAACTGGCGACAGGGCTCCATGTTTATGGGATCTTTCATCCCAAGACCTCAAAGAGCTATGTCACCTGGCGACAAGCGCAGTAAAGCCTGTTTTATGGAAGGAGAAGGCCAGTCCGAGGAAGGAAAGGTACCGGGTCCGGGTTAGTAAGCGGGCCAGCCAGGCTCTTCTGGGTGACTGCGCCTGAAGTCATCTTGTCCCCTCACGCCAATTACAGGGCCAGGCTCCTAAGAACTGCTCGATAAACACACATCAACTAACTGCCTGCCTGCAGCTCCCCGATCTTCCAACAGCTCACTCCCTAGTGTGGCGGCTGCAGACCCCTGAGCGCCCCACTTGCGCTCCCCAGAGCTGAGCCCTCCTCGGCCTCACCCAGGGCCCCTCGCACTCCCACACCTTTGCTCAGGCTGTGTGCTGACCTAGGATGCCCTTTCCCCATTTCTCTGCCTGATGAAATACTGCTAAGCTTTCAAGGATGGGCTCAGATGTCACTTCTCCTGTGGAGGCTTGCTGCCCCCCCAAGTTCCCAGGGCAGAAGGAAGGGCTCCTGTATACCATGTTCCCACGTTCCCCATCCCCTCTATCCAGGCGCGTCCCACGCTGTGTCCCAGAATGGGAATAACAGTCATCCACGGCCCCTGGGGACAGTGCAAGCACCAGCAGGGCTCATGCCTGGCCCTCAGTGTCAGCTTCGATGGTCACTCACTGGCCCCCCCCACAGCTCCTGGACACGTGGAGGAAGGGCTTGCCGGGCCTCTGGGGTCAGAAGGAAAGTCAGGGGCGGAGCTGGGGCCTCCACGGGTCATGACTCATGGGCTCATGTAGAGGGACTGGCCCGATATCCCCGTGTGATTGTCTCTCCTGGAAACGACTCTCAGCCCTTTGACACCCCCACCTGCTGTTCTACCTGCCGTGGGGACATTGTTGGGCCGGTGGTTCCAAGCACAGGCTTGACACTCAGACGCTCCAGGTGAACAACGTGGGCCAATCATTTAGGTTTTCTCAGCCTCAATGTCCTCATCCGTAAAATGGGGATGACATTGATGTGTCTACTTCCTGGAAGCCTAGCCCAGTGCCTGGCACAGAGTAAGCACTTGATCAACGTCAAATACTTTTTAATTTACAAGCATTCATTTATTGTACGCCTGCTGCATGCCTGCTTTGCCAGTGAGTAGGACCCAGCCCTGCTGGAGAAGGAGGTGAGTAAGCAGATCACACAGTGGGGCCCCAGGAGGGACCCAGGCCTCGAGGGGCCCCAATGATCAAGGTCTTGGTATCACTTTCATGGGCCCCTTCCTCCATAAAAATATCTTTTTTTGAGCGACAGGCTCTTTTTTTTTTTTTTTTAAGATTATTTATTTATGGGGCATCCGGGTGGCTCAGTCGGTTAAGTGACTGCCTTCAGCTGTGGTCATGACCCTAGGGTCCCGGGATCGAGCCCCACATCAGGCCCCTTGCTCTGCAGAGCCTGCTTCTCCCTCTCCCTCTGCCTGCTGCTCCCCCTGCTTGTGCTCTCTCTTTCTCTGTCAAAAAAAAAAAAAAAAGATTATTTATTTATTTATTTGACCTCCGTAAAAATATTAAAAATTCTACTTTGTGGCTGTGTTGGTATAAAGGGGACCACAATCCAGGCTGGATTGTATTTTTTTTTCTTTCCTTCTGATTGAAAAAATAATTAAGACATTTCTGTGGGCCCTCAATGTGTTGCAGGCCCTGGCCCTGTGCCTGCTATGTGTAAGGAAGGGACTGGTTATGACTCCCCTCGCCCAGATTTGGGGGGTCAGGGAAGCTGCTAGAGACAGTGACCTGAATCAGGGGGAGAGGAGTAGCCAGGGGACAGAGAAGACAGCAGGGGGAGCACTCAGCTTAGGGGACATGGCCGGACCCACCAGGCACATTGTGTGGGGACAGCCTCTGTCCCCTCCCAGCCCTGTCACTGGACTCTTCGCCCTTGTCCCCTAGGCTAACCTAAGAGGTCACAGCAGCACCCCAGCCCCTCCCCAACGCCAACAAATCCTCCGCCACTCGCCACTCCCCGGGCCCCCGCCTCCAGGGCTGCAGCCCCCGCAGGTCTGCTCCACGGGCTAGGGGTGGGGCTAAGGGGTGGGGCTGGGGGTGGGGCTAGGGGTGGAGCTAGCGATGGGGCTAGGGGTGGGGATCGCCCTCCTGCCCTGCCCTCCAGGTGGCTGTGGAGAGGGTGAGCTGAGCTGCATGCGACCCCAGGGGCAGCCGTCTCCTGGCGGTGCTGTTGTTGGTGTGGCCAGCGTGCCTTTCCCACGCAGGGACAGACCTCAGAGGGGCTGTCAGCACAGCAGCCTGCATGGGGAGGAACATTCCGTCATGAGTCACTCGGTGTGGTTCCGAGAGAGAGTGCGGGACTTGGGAGCCTCTGCCCCCGGCTGAGGGTATTTCAGTCGGGGGACCCCAGTTCCCTCAGCTCTCCTGAGCCCCTCCCCCGGCCCCCCCCCGGCCCCTGCTTCCTGGAGGGTCTGTAGTTCCCAGGGTGTGGGGGGATCCGGCTGGCTGGCTCTGGGGGTACACGAGTGGGGCAGGGCAGGACTGCCCGGCTGGGTCCTACCAGCCAATGAGCACCTCCACCAGCACCTCCAAGGTCCCCCGTCCCGGTGCCTGGACCCCGTACCCAGCCCCGCCTGCAGCCACGGCCCAGCGTCTCCCTGGGCTAAGAGACCACTGCATGCCGTGGCTCCCTGGTGGTCAGGAGCTGTGGGCTCAAGACAATTGACTTCTGGATGCTAAAGAAAGGTGGGGGGGAGCAGAGAGGGGTGGGGTCCAGGAGAAGACGCGCCTCTGGCAGCGGGGGCCGGTGTGTGTGCAGTGCGTGGGCGTGGGCGTGCGCAGCATGGACTGGAGACTGGGGCTGTCACTGGGGAATGACATGGCCTCAGGCAAGCCTCAGTGTGCTCCTATGGCCACGGCAGGTGTCCGTTCCAGAGTCCATCACCAGCTCAGCCCTCCTGGCTGGCAGTGGCTGCCCCCCGTCCGTGCCCCCGCCACCCCTGCCCGAACATGTCCAGCCTCCAGGCAGTGAGGTACCTGTCTGCACACCCAGTCCGGTGCCACACGAGGACAGCTCGGGCGGGGCGTGGGGGGACGGGGGTGACCTGAGCCTGCTCTAGCCTCCCTCCTCTTTCTCCCCGGGGCTGGCTCCCCAGCTGTTGCCACATGGGCTCCAAAGGTCCTTTCTCCTTTATGTCTGGAATGCTCCAAAGTCTCCTGTCGTCCCCCTGCCTTCCTGTCCCGCCCCCCACTTCTCTCCTCTGTTATTCCAACCTTCTCCTGTGTTGGACTCTTGACAGCTTTCCTCTGGGGGACAAGGTGGCTGTGGTTATTTGAAATTCAGGCAGTTTCTCGGTCTTCCTCTTCCCGCCCCTCCCCAGCCATCACCCTCATCCCAGACCCTTCAGAACTGGGTCCCTGTCCCACCCCACACCTCACCCCTAACTGCCAGCCTCCCTCCCAGGACCCGCTCCTTGGATCCTGCACCCCCGTCTGCTCCCCTCCCTAGCCTCCAACCTTTGCTCTTGGGACCCCTAAGCTCAGTGCCACCCCTCCCCCCACCTGACAATTCCTCTGCCTCTTAAGGCCTGTCATGCTGTCCTTGTCCCCTAGGAACCCCAGTTCCAGAACTGGATTCTGAATTATTTCTCCAGCTTCCTAGCTTCCCCCCGCACCACACTTTCCCTCTGGCCTCCACAAAGCTTCCAGAACAATCTTCCTTAAGCACAGGCTGGACTTCATCAGCTGTCTCTAGCTTACCACCTGTCCATGGCTCCATCAAGCTCATGGTCAAGTCCAGCCTGGCCTAGAAAGCCCCCGTGGCATGGCCTCTGTCTGCCCCCCAGCCTGATTGGCCTCCCCTCCCCATCTTACACAGAAAAGAATTAACACAGCAGGCTTGAGACAAAGGCTGGCTTTCAACGCTGGCCCTTGGCTGGCATCTGGAAACTTGATTTCTGAAAGGTGTCCACCATTGCCTAATAAGAGTGACTCACTGTGCTGCTTCCCCAGTGCCTAGCATAGTAGGTGCTCAGTAAATGCCAGTTAAACGAATGAATGACAACCATTCCCGGTGAGCATTGCTGTCTCCAGTTTACAGAGGAAAAAGCCGAATTGATTTGTGCTCAGAGATGTGGTCTGTCCGAGGTCCCCTAGCCAGTTCCTGATAAAACCAGAGCTTTCTGAATCCAGAGCACATTTCTCTTTTCCTTTGGCCAGTGCCTGCCCTGGAGCTCACAGGAACCACGCGCACAATGAGGGGGAGTCCCAGCAGACGCCCCCTGCCCATGGCTTTGACCAGAGCTCTTCTAGATGAGAGGTTTATCCGCGCTCGCTTGGCCTTCTGGCTCTTGCTGTGGGAGCATCTCCGGGGGCCGCACCAGCGCATTTGGCCGGGCTGGCTCGGACACAAAGGTGCCCGTGGTGCCTTCCGGTGGTGGGGCCGCCGCGCAGCCTGGGCTCGTACTGTAGTTGGAGGGACACGCACGGTTGCTCGCTGCGGGGGGAGCAAAGCCGGAGGCGGTGCCATGCCGGCCAGCCCTGGGAGAGGCTGCCTGGCTGCTGTCCCTCACCAGCCTCAGCCCACTCAGGTGCTGGGGATGGGTAGGGGCGGAAGGACCTCTGCCCCACGTTCTGCCGTAAGGCAGTGACTCCCTTGGGCTCCGGCCCTACACCACCTCTGATGAACTTGATTCCTGCCATGTTCCCAGATCCCAGCTACACCTGTCCCCAGATTCTGTCGACCTGGCCCCTCTCTGTAGCTGGCCAGGGGCAGATGAACCCCCGTTTCCTGGCCTGTAAGAGGGACACAATAACCCTACCTGGGGTGGCTGAGGGGGGGAAAGGACCATCATGGTAAAGTGACTAAGAAATCGTTCTTTCTCATCGCCCACCCCAGGGATCAGCAAATGTATCTGTCCCTGACAGCAGCCCAGCCTGGATTCTGAGGGCTGCGGGTTCCCGACTCCCTCTCCCTGAGCTCCCTGCCTCCTGCGGCAGCCCCGTGGCCCCCACTGAGATGCCCACCCCAGCCCTTGTGGCTGCGTGCCTGGACTGTCCCCTGTGGGCGTCACCTGACCCCCTACCTCCTCCTGCCTCTGGTTCTGTGCCTCCCCCTGCCCTTCCCCTTGCAGGCCACACCAGCCTAGGTCCCACCCCTTGGCATCAGCAGGGAGGGAGGTCCTGCAACATGGGGAAGGGGACTCACGGCGATGAGCGCCTCCAGTGGGCCTCAGCACACAGACCTTCATGTCTCTACTTTGGCCGTAAGGACAGCCGAGACCCGGCAAGAACACAACATGAGCAGCTGGTCTGGGTCCTTGCTGGTAAGTGGGGTGCCAGCATTTGGACCCGGCCAGCCAGCTGCAGAGCGTGAGCCCTCTGGGGCTGCTGGGGACCAGAGCACGGGCATCGGAGGGCTGAAGTCGCCTTGGGCCTCCTATGTGTCCTGGAAGAGCTTGAGGCACAGAGCAACACCCGGATGGCCCACAGAACACAAGACCCCTTTCAGCCCTGGAATGATGGCCTGCCAGCCAGCTCCCACGGCCCCCGGGCTCACTGTCCAGGGCACAAGTGAACACAGGGCAGTAGACGTGAAAATGGCCCCGTCATTTACCTGGGAGACAAGGTTAGGGGACTTGCACCTTGGACTGACTCAGGCCAGCAAGCTCCACCCAGAGCCTCCTCCCTACGTCCCTGTCCCCAGTCTGCTCCTTTCTCTCCTCAACTTTCAGTACCAGCCACGGGCTGCTTGCCTACGGTTCCCGCACCCGTCATGCTGCTTCCAACCTCCAGACCCTTGTGACCTCTACTGGTGGCCTGCCTCACTTTCCCTGTCCCAGCTAACACTCCACTAATTCACAGGCACACTCGTAAATCCTTCAGAAAATCCTAGTGACAATGGCATCTCCTCCAGGAAGCCTCCCCAGATGCGGGGGTGGTCTGTGTGTCCCTTCACGGGACCCTGTGCCCTCTGCTGCCTTCATCACTGGCACTGTCCCCTGTCCCCCACCAGAGATGGGCCAGTGTGCGAGGCTCTGTCTGGGGCTGGCACGGAGAAGGCCCACAGGCAGAGTGGGTGCAGTCTGCGTCCACTTTGGACACGGGAATCCCCAGGAGGAAGAGGGGAAGGCAGTCCGTGTGGAGGACAGTGGGGGGAGGGGGAAGGCCTCGGGGGAGGCTCAGAGGAGGAGGGCTCTCGATTCACTGCCTCCCCAGGCCAGGGACCCCAGTGAGGTGGGCCTGCTTACGGGGGGCTGTGAAGAAGAGTCCGCAGAGCTTTCTGTCAGCTGGGCTGCCACACATCACCGTGATGATACTCAGCCTTCGGCCCATGACTGGGGGAACCCTCCAGAATTCCAGGATCCTGTCCCAGAAGAGAGGGAAAGAAGGACACGCACTGGTCAGGCCCTAGGCACTTTCCTAACACCTGTGAGCTCAGTTAAATCTCCGAAACGTGAGACGCAGGCTGATCAACACCTTTGTGGCAAGCTGGGCTCGGGGACATTGAGTGGCTGGTCCACGGTGAGCATCTGGTGAATGGCGAGGCCAGAGGGTCTGAAAGCAGATGCCTTTCTACCCACCAGCTGGCCCCCTCCGACCCAAGCGCCACGGCCGAATCTGCCCCTGGGAAGCCGGGTGGAGGCAGGGAAACCCAGGGACGGGGCGAGCTTGAGGAGACCACCAGAGATCTGGCCGCGGAGGCTCATGTAGTGGGAGAAAAGCCTCCCTTTTGAACAAAGCGTTGCCCAAAGGCAGAGAAGCAGCCTGTGGGTCAGCCCCAGACGAGACAGAAAGGCCCTCTGCCCACGCCTTAGCCGGCCCTTCCCCCGGGGGCCCGTGGCTGGAAGCCTCACGCTAGGTCAGAGACCTGCTGGTCCTGGGGTCGGGCTGTCTCGGCATCTTGCCCACAGCACCAGAGACAAAATCCTGCCCCTGTGAGAGAGCTGCGTGGCGGGGGGCTGGGGGTAGTTTTGCTCCCTGGGCCTCTGTTTCCTCATCTTTGAGGGGCCCCGGTGTGGTTGGAATGAGAACGTGGCCCAGAGCCTTGCACTTACAGGCCACTCCCTTCCCTCCTCGGGCTTCCTTCCGGAAATGATCCACAGGAAGGCCTTTCAAAAGTCAAGAGAGATGATCCAGTGAAATGGGCCTGGGGTCTCTGAAGAACTTACAGTCTGCTCTGGGCTCAACCCTCTGCTCAGCTCCCAGTGGATGCGTGACCCCGGGCAGGGTTCTTAACCTCTCTGTGCCTTAGTGTCTTCCCTCTGCCTCAGCAGGTGCAATCAGAGATGTGTGAGTGGCTGTGGAAGAACATCCTTGGGGTTGTTTGGGTCTTTTGTGGGTGGAACGTGGAGCGTGGCAAATGTCCTTTCCCAGGGTGACTGAGGCTCAGGGAGGGGGTTGGTCTCTGCTCTGGAGGTGACACTCCCAGCCACAGAATGGAGACGCGCCGGGGTCTCCCCTTGCTCTCTAGGCAGGCTCCCTGGGGGCTGAAGGGGACAGGCCCAGCCTGCCTTTTCCTCTGTGCCTGGGTCCTCAGCCTGTGTTGGCTAGGGGGGTGGGGGAGGGGCTCAGCACTGCCCTGCTTCGAGGAAACCCTCTGAGCAGAAAATCCAAAGGGGCCTAAAAGACAAATTTTAGAGTTACCCCTCTCTCTGTGAAAGGATCCTTATTTTTGAAAAAGCTTCCCCATCCAATTCTATTAGTTTGGCCCCTTCCCTGGAAGGTAAAGTGAGAGAGTCAGCACCAAGCTGATCTCCCAGACAAGGCGAGGCACTCGAGCTTGGAGGGAGGTCCTCGAAAGTCTAGGCAGAAGGTCCTGGAATAGGCCTCTGGACAAATGGACGGTGGAGTTGGGGGGGGAGTGGGTGGAGGAGGGGAGGGTGGGGATCTGCTCAGTCTCTGCTGTCTGCCCTGGGCCAGGTCCCGCCCCTGCACCTCCATCCTCATGGCCGCCCTGCCAGGTGGGGACTTGAGCAGGCAAGCTTCCAGGAGGAGATATGTGGCCCGGAGATAGAAGTGGAGGTGATGGGGCTTCGGTGAGGACGGGGACCCGCCTGCTCTGTTAGTTTGCTGCCCCGGCTCCCTCACAGGCAGGGCATACAGTAGATGCTTAATAAATGTCTGTGAATGAAGATCAGAAGGCAGTTGGATCTGACTCAACAGCACCCCACCTTTTCCCACTGGGGCCTGATGAACCTGAAGAGGAGGCCTGGCTGGGCCTTGGAGAACAGCAGGGTGTAGGCAGAGCCCAGGCTGCCCTCCCAGCGCCCTCGTGTGGGCCCCGGAGGGGACCTCGCTGCGGAGCCATGTTATGCCCACATGTGGCCACAAGAGGTCGCCCCGCACCGCCAGCCGCAGCGAGAACAGCCTCCTAGAGAGCTCCTAGCGGGAGAGGAGGGCACGCATCTTGGAGAAATGGCACCGCACAGGCGTGGATGGGGGTGGACAGGAGCGGAGCTGAATTGTACTATCCGGAAGATCAGCTCTTGGGCGCAGAGGAGGAGATGAGCCCAGAGAGGGGGTGGCTGGCCCCAGGGACACACAGCCAGCTCGTGGCCGAGCTGGGAAGTCCCCTCGCTGGTCTCGCCTCATGGGTTTGAAGACGGTGTACCATTGTTGGGGCACAATGCGGTTAGCTTCAGCTGGGATCCCTGAGACTTCTGGACTGCAAGGAGGAGATAGCGTTGGGGAGGGCAGGGCCGGGGGATGGGGAGTGTGGGGCGGGGCATGCAGGTGGACCTGACCACACGTGAGGCCATGATCCTCCTGGTAGCCACGTCCTCCAACAGGGAGAGGCCGGCAGTCACGCTGGGGTATAGCTCGTCTTGGTAGATGTGGAAGCATCGCCACGGGGTGGGTGCCCCAGGGGTCTGGCTTGGCAGCTCTATCAACCTGAGGGTCAGGCTGGCCCTGGCCGTCAAGGCAGCTGGACCCCTCTGACAGGCAGTGAGGCTGGGCCACGATGGGCTTGGCGGGCCAGGGCGAGGAGTTGGGCTTTATCCTGGGGCAGTGGGGAAACTGACAGGGAGGTATGCTAGGCAGCAGCACGGTCCTTCTGGTTGCTGTGGGGGGGGGGGGGGGGGGGGAGACGGGGCTGGGGCACCGGGTTAGGAGGTCCCGCTCGCCTGTGCCTGCAGCATAGCTACGGCTCAGCTCCATCCTTGGCTAGCAAAGCAGGTTACTGGCTCCTGGCTGCCTCTCCTGAGCCCTCGGAGCTGAGAGAAAGGGCCTTTGCTTCCGGCTCTATGGCATCACGGTCCTGCAAGAATTGGCCCCCAATCCCCCGTGGCTCCCTCCCTGCTGACCCAGCCCTAGCTCCAGCTCTGCCCCCCCCCCCCGCCCCCAGCTTCTTTGGCTACAATGCCTCCCGCCTTCCCGCCTTCCCACCTCCCTGGGGCCTGTGGAAATCCCTTCTAGGTGCAGCTCAAATGTCACTTCCTCCAAGAAGCCCTCTGGGCCAGTCTGGGTATGGAGGCTTCTCCCTGGCACCCCCAGCTCGTGGGAGCTCAACAGTCAATTAGCGGGGTTTGAAGCCAAGGCCCTGATGGGTAGGGAACACGGCTTCATGGCAGGGACTGCCCGTTTCCTGGGTCCCAGGGCCCAGCAGCAGGTGGAACACTCAGCAAGAGGGATGAGGAAGAGAGCCAAGAAGGGAGCCTGAGACAGAGAGAGCCCCATCCTGGAGTCTGTCTGAGCTGTGCAGGCCTCACAGAGCCCTCCTGACTTGTCACCCGGCTGCGGAGACGTGGGGGGGGTTCCGTCTCTGGCCAGGGCACACACATCGCCCAGGAACTGGGCGGCACTCTTGACGTTTGTCAGCGAGAAGTTCTTTCTGGGGTGACCTGGAGGAGCTTGTCCTCCCCCCGGCATGGGCGCGGGTGTTATACAGGGCTGGGCAGACAGCTCGGCCAGTCTGGCCTCGGCCAGTCTGGCCCCAGCCACCCCGAATGCTGCGGCCCCTGGGTTCTTTGGGCAGCCTCCTCTCCCGGAGTCCTGGGAAAGTCCCACCACTCCCGAAGGCGCCTGGCTGAGGGCCTCCAGGGGCTCCCGAGCCCTGAGCCGGAGTGGGGGAGGCAGGGAGGCAGTGGGCAGGCATGCATTGCCCTGAATGTGACAAGGCCACCTGAAGGGGCCCAAGAGGAAGGAGCCAAGGGCAGCAGCAGGGCCACTGAGAAGAGTCCCAGCAGCCGGAGGTGGGATCACCGCCCCTACGGAGACAGTGGGAGCGCCATGGAGCTGGGTCAGGCCGACAGCCTGGAAGGGAGCACTGATGGCCAGAGCAGGGGTCATCTCCCAGATGGGTCTCTAGAGGTGCGGTCCAGGGAGTGCCCAAGGCCCCAGGGTCGCAGTAGAGGCCGCGGTGGGGAGGAGGCCTGGCCACGTGGTGGGGGGTCAGGTATCAGTGCTGATAAGAGAAGGGCCCGCAAGTCAAGGGGCCCAGGGGTTGGCAGGGCTGGCCTCCAGGTGACTCAGTGACAGAACATTGCTAGACAAACCTCCCGAGATGCTGTTCTGTCCCCAGGGTGGTGCTCTCCCTTCCGGCTCCACGGGGGCTCTGAGCTGGGGGTGGTGGGGACAGCGAGGACCACCCCTCAAAGACTGAGGTATGCCTCCCCACACCAGCATTCCCAGCCCTTGATGAGTGGCCACACATTGTCGCCTCCCCCAGTTCGGCCCCCTCTCTTCATCCTAGCATGGGCCTTGCCCCCACCCTGCAGGCCTACTGCTGCAGGGCAGCTGGACCCCGCCATGTGGATGCTGCCACCGCCTCCGTGACCACCTGCTCACACTTCCCATCTCAGCGAGTGAGCCTGCAAAGGCCTGGCCCCTGCCCCCGCTCCAGAACGATCTCTCCTCTCCTGCCCCCCGCCCTGTGCTCTGTGCCCCCCTCCCACTGCCGGCAGTGCTCATGCACGTGCTCCCAGCTCCGCCTCAGCCCCTTCCCCGTGGGTTGAACCCCAAGTCCAGTTCAGTTCAAGGTCCAGCTCAAACGTCCCTCCTCTGGTCTTTGCGCCCCTCCTGGGCATTTCCGTGCTCTCAGGTCTGCCTCACTGCCAGCTCTGAAGGGTGGCAAGCATGTGTCCCCGGCCCCATCAGAACCTGGCAGAAAGATTTGACAAAGGAATAAATGGACAAGGGCGTTCATGTAATAAGCATTTACTGAGCACCAGCTATGTACGCCCCCCCCCCGCCCCGTGCTAAGCTTGGTAGGGGGATACATAATGCAAAACCCATTGGCTCCCACAAGTGCGCCAGCCTTTGAGTGCTCAAGGGGGAGGTTCTGTGCCCACCAGGGCGATCAGGAAGGCTTGAGCGAAGCTTTCCAGGGCTCCTGGAACACACGTCTCCTGAAACCCACTGGCTTACCCACAGCTCTGCCTGCACGGGCTTCTCCAGGAAGCCCCTTTGTAGTCTGTGTCCCCCCGGGGGCAGCATCTCCCCAGAGCTCGTCAAATATTTGTGGAGCGATGGTTGGAAAGACCACCAGGATGGCAGGTGAGGCTGAAAGTGGTCATTGAAGGCCAACCCAGGGTGTAGGAGCCAAGCTGACGTTGCACTTGCCAATGACAACCCGCAGGCAGAGGCTTTGACAACAGTAGCTACCTCATGACCCCCTTTTGGCTGCAGCTCCATACCCTCCATCCTCCCCGTGACCTCTGCGTAGGAGGGCAAGGACTTCTCCCCATTTTGCACACGAGGAGAATGGGGCTCAGGAGATGGAAGGGGCTCACTCCAGGCCACGCAGCTGGCGAGTGGTGGGGCCAGCCCAGGTCTCCAGGGCTAATTGCAAACCCCGCACCCTCTCCCTGCTCTGCAATGTTCCTCCACCCATGGGAATCCACTCATGCTGCTTCTGGATTTTCCATGTCTCTTGGGAACCAGGGCAAGGGGGAGTGACTCTGCGAGTCCCAAACAAACCTGAGGTCTTCTGTGAGGGGCCTGGAAATTTGGCAGAGGGTATCAGAACTCAAGGGACAAGGTTCAGCCTCTCACTCAGTCATCGCTGATCTGCCCGCCATGGGTACCTACTGCTCTAAGTTTCCCGGGACTTTTCCACTCATCCATCATCCACCATCCATCCATCCACCCATCACCCATCCATCCATCACCCATCCACCCATCCTCCATCCATCAGCACCCACTTATCACCCATTCATCTATCCATCAGCCGTCCATTCATCTGTCCATCCGTCCATTCATCCATCCATCCTTTCACTCCCTTACTCCCATCCATCCATCCATCCATCCATCCATCCATCCATCCATCCTTTCACTCCCTTACTCATCACGATGCATCTTCCATACATATCAGGCCCTGTGCTAGAGAGAGAACACACACTTCCCGCCATCAAGTTGATAAAACGTAGCAGGTGTAGATACCGACAGAAGATGTGGCACACTGGGGACACAGAGTGAAAGTCTAGAAGGGGGGTCCCGCAGGTGCAGTAGGGAAGGTGTCCCGGAGGAGCTGTCACTCTCACCACATCTCCGAGGCTGTGGATGTGCAGTAGGAAAACCTGAGCCCAGGGCCAGTCCCTACCGCAGGCGTGTCACAAGGCATTTCTTCACCGCTGGTGGTGGTGGGGACCCCCACTTCACTGGGCCATTTTAAGGCTGGAGGTACAGATGCGGTTCTGGGAGGTCTTGCGCGGCCATGAACCCCCACAGGCACTTGTCACGGAGATTGTCTTCCCTGGCTCAGGGTGGAGGGGTGTCTAGTCCAGCTCTTTGGGATCCTTGGTCACTGGAAGTGTGTGTGGATGCACGCACGGTCCCCCTGCCATTCACACTCCAGCACTGCGGGCCGACGTGTACGGGGACCAGGAGGCTAAGGGTGCAGGGTGGCTCCCCAGACTGGCCCAGGCCCAAATCCCGGCTTAGCCCTTCCCACTTGAAAGCATGCCCATGTCCATGGCCAGCATCTGCCTAGTGCCCCCCAGTCATCCTGGGAAGGAGGCAGGGCAGGGGCTGTGAACCCTACTTTGCAGATGAAGAGACGGCGGACACACCGCTGGGCTGGCGAGGTTTAGATGCGGGCGCTCTGGTGTCCCAGGCCTACAGTGAACCCCAGCTCTGCCTCCCCAGCCCCATGTGACCTGGGGCTTCACCTCTCTGCTCCATGTGAAGAGAGGGACATGAACAGTACCTCCTCAGAGCGGGTGAACGAGTTAAATGAGCTCGAGTCTGGAAAATGCTCAGGGAAGTGCCTGGCACGCTTGGGAGTCTGGGAATATTATTAATACTAATTCAGCTCTTCTGAGAGTGAGCTCTCTTTCCACCCCCCCACCCCCTACGGGGCCTTTCGAAGGATGGAAGACAGCAGCTGGCGGTGGGAGGTGGTTGCTTTAAATACGAGATGAGAAGAACAAAAGGAAAATAGAACAGGGTGGCGACTTGTGGCTAAACTTTCACGACCCCCCCCAACTAGGGGAGGGCCTGCAGGGCGGACTCAGACGTTGCCTGCTTCTCTCTTTAAGGAGCTGAAAGCCCTGCTTCCCAGCTCAGTCGCTCCTGCTTGGGTGGGGGGCACTGGTTTGTGCTGGGACCCCACAACCCAAGGGGACACTCCCCCTTGCCTGCCTGTTCTTCAGAGAGGCAGGAAGTAGGTTAAGTGGGATCCTGGAGCTTCTGAGCCTCCCTTCTAAGAGGACATTAAATATTCACCAGGTTTCTCCTGAGGCCACAGGGGGCACTTCAAAGGCAGCTCCCCTTTGGGGGCATGCAGCAGGGACCCCATACCAAGTCCCCACCCTTCACCTTCTCACACTGACTGCCCAGTGCCCCACGGCCCCCCTGGCGCCCCTGCTCTGGAGGCCTATGGTTTTGGAGTCAGTGTAGGCCGCAGTGGCCGGCACTCCCTGCTCTCGCAGCAGAGGGACAAGCCCCGGGGGCCAGTGTCTAAACAAACCCCACTCTGGCTGGGCGTGGCAGTGGGACAGAGGTGTGAGCAGTGAGCCACTGCTCCGGATGGGGACAGAGACAGGTAGGCTGGGCTGCAGGGCTGCTCTCCCGCTTCCACTCAGTAAAGGCCCGGGGCTGCTTGGTGTGAGCAGAGGCCCAGGGCCAGTGGGAGAAGCCGCCAGGAGCTGGATGGACCGACCGTGGGGACCCAGCTCTCTGCCGGGTGGGGGGCGCACGGAAGGCCGGGGAATAGAGCCGGTGCAGAGACGAGCAGGGACGGGGAGGCCCGCGGGCCGGGGCTCAGGTTCTGGCTAGGGGCTTCCCCGCTGGACCCGGGGCAAGATGCCTCATCCTCGCAACTCAGGCTCCTCATTTGTAAACGGGGACAGGGACTGCCGCCTGGGAGGTCTGCTGAGGATACAGGACATCGTGGTCATGAGGGAGGGAGCCCAGTGCCTGTCAAATTGGGACACATTCAACAGACGGCATTTTCTTCCTCCCCAACCCCAGCGAAGCCTTCACCTTCTGCCCGCTCCCTTCCCCTCTTGCCCTCTGGTCAACTCCAGCCCAACTGCCCCGCTTCCCAGGGCATCTCGGTGGTGTCCTCGGGCCACCCTGTAGCTGCATGCTGCTGCCCCACCCCTGGAAAAGGCCAGGGCCTAGCTCAATGCCACCTCCCCTGGAAGCTTTCCCCAGTGCCCTGGGCAGTGAGTTGCTCCCTTTTCTGAACCCCATGTTTCCGCGACCCCTGCCCCTTCTCTCCTCCTCGTGGATGACTTCGATGTGCCCTGCTTTTCTGTTCTGGGTCTGTCCCACTCAACAGACCTTGAGCCGTTCACTACCAAGGACGGTGCGTTCTTCACTACGTCCCTCTCCTCTTCAGCTCCGGTCAGCGGATGCTTGTTGAACCACTGGCCAGGAGAGGGGAGGGTCCTGCGAGGAAGCTCGGGGTGACCGTGGCTGGCCTTGGCCTCAGGGAGCAGAAGGAAGAAATCCCTGGGAGACACAGCTGCCAGGGGGCCTGGTCACCTGACCCGGCCCGACCGTGACCAGACCTTCTGTGGGAGCAGGAGTGGGGCAGCAAGCGGGGAGGGGGTCCTCTGCCTGGACCGAGGAAGCACCACTCTATCACATGCCTGCGGGGGCCAGCCCCTTACCAGCCCCATCTCACTGAGTCTCCAGCCCGTCCTGAGGGGCTGGGTGTCAGGTGGGAAGACACCAACAGCACACACCCTAGGGGGGAGGGATCACCTGCTCCAGAGGCAGGCCTGAGACTCCCAACATTATCCCATTCTGCAGACGAAGCAACCGAGGCACAGAGAGGTCTGGAAGCACAGGCCTGAGCCAGATCGGTGGACCGCGGAGCCCACGCTCCCAAATGCTGCCCCTGCCACCTCGGTGGCAGGCTGAGCCAACCTCCCCGTTTGGCAGCCACGGTGGCAGATTAAAGGAGAGAACAGACGCAGAGCAGGCGGTTAATAAACCACAGCTATTCCAGGCCTCGGCGCCCCCTCTCCTGTCACTCCTCTCCGTGCGCCCCCAATCTCTCCAGCCCTGGGGCAGCCTTAGACCCCAGGCCCGAGTGTCCTAGGAGGGCTGTCTCAGGAAGGCTGCGGAGGACAGACTGCCCCAGCTCTGCCCAGCATTTTAGGGTCTGAGACTTGAACTGAGGGGCCGGCCCGAGTAGAAGGGGCTTCGCAGTCCCACAGTGTGCCCCCCTCATCCTCAAATTCCTTCTGCCTCCTGAGTCTTTACTCCCACCTCCTCTTGGCCTGGGGCAGCCCCTCCCCCAGGGAAGCCACGTCCCCCTTCAAGAGTCGCTTTCGCCAGAGACCCCCCTCACTCCCCGGGCTGGGCGTGGAGGTGCCCCTTCCTCCTGAGGGAGGGCCCCTGGCCTATCTTCGGTCACATTACTTTTCCTGTCCGGTTGAAACAAGCGGGTTCAAGTGTTCCTCCGCTCCAGACCACTGCAGACCGTGAGCGACGGAGGGCAGGGTTTGTGGCTTTCCCATCTCTGTGTCCCTGCCCCTGGAGCCTGGCCCTCAACAGCCCTTGAATGAACAGCTTTGAACTCAAACTCTATCATGTGAGGCTGAAAACGTCTTTATGGCCATGGCAGCTTAGTCTGGCCACCGAGGGTGTCTCGCTCAGTGCCTGCGTGGCCCCAGCGACGGCCCGCAGTCCCCATCTGGGACGCAATGGTGAGGGGGCAGGGCCCGGGCGAGCAGGGCTGTGCCTGGGCACAGGTTCCAGAAGACTCCCTGGGCTCCTGGGACCCATCACAGCCTGAGGAGCCTGAGCCCATCCCCCCGCCCCAGAACCCGAAGAGGCTGTAGATCGAGGTCCGTTTTTGGTCACTTTAATTGTAAAAACCAAGACATTATATAAATAAGACCGCTGTGTAAAATAGGGTTCACCCTTCTACTAAAACCCTTCTCCCCCCGCTCACAAAAGAATATAGAAAACCCAGCAGAGATAAGAAGTACAAATCAGCATGCGGTCCCTGATGAGAAGTAGCCGACAGGCAGGATTCCCTGCCGAAACAGGCCTGGGGGGAGTGCACTCCTGGCCCGGGAGCCTCGCGAGGCTCAGCGACGCCCACACCCTCTGTCTCCCCACACCCTCTGCCTCGGTTACCAAGTGCAGGGGTGGAGGCCATACTAAAGGTCCCGGCCTGGCGGCTGGGGAGGGAGGGAGAACGGGGGAAGGCTGCTCGGTCCTCATGCCAAAGCCGGGGACTAGGGAGCTACTGGCCCAACGAGATGCAGTGGTTCGTTCGGCCTGGGATCAGACTGGGGAAGGGACTTCTGGGGAGTCACCACTTCTCCAGAGGACAAGAGGAGACGCTGCCAGTGTCCCTTGAGAGGACAGGCTCCTCCTGGGGCCATCTGCCTCCGGCCAGTAAAGACCAGGACAGTGGGCAGCTGCCAGCAGTGCTGGGGGTGGACAGGCGGGGGTCCCGGGAGGCAAGGGGAGAGCAGCCCCCAAGAGAGGTGGGGCTGGCATGTCCTGGTGAGAAAAATTCCACCTCCCCGCCCTCCTACCCTGTCCCGCTTCCCACCCCTCCCCTGCATCGAGACCACAGCCTGCTCTCCCCTTCACACGCCGGGAGCCTGGGGAAAGAGAGGTCCACACACGCACACGCTGGGCGTGACTCAGAAACTTGCACGGAAGGGCGAAAGGAAAGACCCCAGACTCTCCTCTGAAAAACCAGGAGCTGCCTGGGGCTGCTCCCCATCCCCGAGGGACAGGGACGAGGGACAGGACGAGGGATGAGGGATGAGGGACGGCAGGAAGAGGCCCCGCAGGGGGCAGGGACTGGGGGGCAGCGTCAGGAGCACTTCCAGACGCACACGGCCAGGGTCCCCCCGAAGTACAGGTAAAGGAGACTCTTCACCTCGTGTGTGATCTCAAACCCAAAGCCCTCGCCGATGACCACGTGCCAGGATGAGCCGAACTTCTTGTCCATCGTCTCCTTGATCATCTTGGCAGCGCTCTGGAATGAAGAGGACGCTCGTCAGCGGGGGAGACAGGGGGCATGAGTCAATCCCGTCTCTGGGAATCTTGGCAAGAGAAGAGCCTGTTGCCCTACTGCTGTTCTCCTGCTCCCGGAACCTTCAGGAAGGGTTTCCACACTGGCGCACCCTGCTAGGGGCTCTTACACAGGGATGGAAGAACAGACATGACCCCACCTGTCGAGAAGACACCGGTGAGGGAGGGGAAGCAGACACCGGACTGCAGACAGAGCCGGGGGTCCGAGTTCCGGCTCTGCCACTGAGCGCTTGTCTCTGGTGTCCACAGCGCCGGGCTGTGCTCAGGACCCCACGCGGGAACGCGCCCGACAGCACCCCGCAGACTGTATGTGGATCGTCCTCACTGCCAGCTGACAGCTTTTTCAGGGAACAGAGAGACTTTTCCCTAATGGGTTTGGGGGGCTCCTGGAAGGGAAGCTGGGCTGCTTCCCTCCGTTACAGCAACAGCCCCCACGCCTTCCTGCGCTGGCTCTTTCAGAAGCTTCTTTTGAGAAGAAGTCTGGGGGGGGGGCATAGGACCCAGCCTCAGAGGGCGAGCCCCACGCTCAGGTGTGCGCTGAGCACCACGGCGAGCCAGGCGCCTGGCCCGCACCACCTCAGCGCACACGTCCTCACGAGTGCCCAGCGGGGACGGGCATCTGATTCCCCTTACAGACTAGGACACCAAGGCTCAGAGATGAGAAATGGCTCGTCCAAGGTCAAAGAGCTAGGAAGGGCTGCAGACAGCATTGGAACTGGGGCCTGGCTGGCCCAAAGCGCAGCCTCTCATCGGCCAGGGTCTGCCTCCCCATCGGCCACCACGATACTGACTTTCTCACTCATCATCAGCCTGATGAATGATGTTCCCACGTCAATGCTTATTGGCCACATCCCCAGCACCTAGAACAGTGACTGCAATGGAGATGGCATTTCACATCTTTTCTCAATGGATGAATGGATACATGAATGAATGACTGGCCGGGCCCTGTTCTCCACTGGGATGGAGCCAAGGGGTAAGCTTATCGGGCGGGGTGCCTGAGGCAGGGCACACAGGCAGGGGCGGCACGGAGAGCCCTCTAGGGCTGGGCGCGACCAGCAGACCAGTGCCCAGAGACAGCACCAGCCCCTTCCCTTCCTGGCCTTCCTCCGGCTTCGAACACTTTGAAGGAAGGCGCTAGCCAGCTCCCAGTAGGAGTCTCTGGAGCTGGACTGGGGCCGGGGGCCACTTGATTCACCCACGGGGGTCACCAAAGGCACAAGAGGCCACCTGTACCGATGGCAATACCTCGTTGTTGTTGGAGAATTTCTCACAGGCCGTGACACACAGCTCCATGGTCTCCACTCGCATCTCCTCTGGCATGTCCGAGTGCTAGAGACAGGGCAGGGGGACAAACAGAGAGAGGCTTAGCCCGCCACCTGGCCTTCTGGGCTGGCCTCTCTGTCCCAAGCTTAAGGCATGGACACTGGGGAACTGCCCTGGCACAGCCCAGAGGGGGGACCCATCTCCGGACTCGGGGCGTGCAGCTGGGGGTGAGCAGAGGGCATGGAATCCAGTGGAACCAAGCGGGCTCTAACAGCTGGGCCCCCCTGCAAGGGCATGAAGCTCCATCAGCATTGCGTTCCAGCCAGCAGCCACGGGGAAGCAGGCTGGCCCCGGGCAGGAGAGGATGCGACTTACGGAAACAGTTTAGAAGTGGCCCCAGAACACAACTGGATCTCACCCCAAAAGCCTGAAGAGACAGCTTGGCTGCTCTCGAAGTCTCCCGCTCTTTCCTGCCTCTGGCCGTTCCTTCTCATTCACTTTGCTGGGTCCCCCTCCTCCTCCTGATTGCGGGACGGTCCTGGGCTCCGTCTCCACTCTCTCTCTTCTCCAGCAGTTTCCTCTCTAGCAGATGCCACCCTGTCCTGTGGACTTGTCTCTCGTCTACATGGGGAGGGTTCCCACATTTTCATTCCCAGCTACAACCTCTTTTTGGGGCTCCAGACTCCTATGTGCAACCGTCTACTTGACAAGCTCACTGAGAAGTCTAAAAGATAACTTTACTCTTCCTCCATCTTCCTTCTCTTGGTAATTGACACCATCTTCTTTCCTAAGTTCTGGAAAAAACCAACCCTGGAAGCTATCTTGACTATCATGTGTCCTTGTACCTGGCACCCAAGGTGTCAGTGAGTTCTACTGCCCTGACCTTCAAGATCTGTCCTGAGTGTAACCACTCACGACCATCTCCACACCACAACCTGGACCCAGTCCCCCCCTCATCTCTCTGGGTCCCTGCAGTAGTGTCCTCACTGGTATCCCCAGTTCCACTCTGGTCCCCGAAAATCCATTCTCCTTAAAACAGCTGGAGTGAGGTTTTAAAAACATCAAACAGATCACATTACTCCTCTGTTTAAAACATCCACTGTTCGCCTTTGAACTCAGGATAGAATTCACATTTGTCACCATGTCTGTCGGGGTGGCTGGCCTGCTGTGAGGTCTGGCCTGCTGTCACTCTGGCCCTCACATCCCGCCACCCATTTCGGCACTCTGATCCTTCTGTTCCTCCAAAATGTGGAGCTCAAGCCTACCTTGGGTTTTCTGTGCTCGCCGTTTCCCCTGCTACGAATGTTCTTTCCCAGATATCCTCAAGGCTATCTCCCCAACTTTATTCAAGTCAGAGATCAGAGAACTCTTTCCAGAAGCTAACCTCTCCTCTCTAGCCCCATACACCTGCTTTATTTTTCCTTAGAGCACTAATTACCTGAGTTATGTCCCTTAAGCCTCCCTTTCATGTGGCCCAGGCCTCTGTCTTGTTCAAAGCTACATCCACAGTGCCTAGAACAGTGCCCAACACGTGGCAGGTGGCCTAAGGAAAGACTTGTTGGATGAATGAATGGATGACGAATGAAGCGCTGTCAACTTCCGGACCTCGAGATCTGAGTCTGCCGAGCCCTTCACTTCCTCCCCCTGCAGTCCTGCAGGGAACGAGCTCCTTGCCTCACTCCGAGGCTGGCGAGCCCAGCCAGCCGCCCTGCCTCGCTCCCCTGAGGCTTACCCTGACCAGAGGGAAGGTCTGCAGTCGCTTATAATCAGCCTCCTCTTTCTTCCCTTCTGTTTCTCCCATGATCCTTCCACCGTGACCACTGGAGGGAGAGAGCGGGGCTTTCGGGAGGTGCTGCCCTGGCAGTAAGACACGCCCGGCAGATTCGGGAAGCAGGCCCTGCCAACTGGGTGGGAGCAGAAAATGTCTTTCCTCTAGGGGTGCTGTAGAAAACAGGAAAAACCAGGAGAAAGAGTTGGCTTTAACCCCATGCATCACAAATTAGAAATGTCTCGCTGACAGTGTGACACCGCCCCGTCCTACCTCCTCCACATCCTTTTCCAAATGGCCAGCAAGTCTGCAGACGGGAGGATGAGTCAACACGAGCTGCTGGGGCCGGTAAGAACACACTGGTATGCTGCTAGAAGCCCACACCGTCATTATCAAGACAAATACTGACTGCGGGCCAGGCCGAGGATGGAGCTGGAGCTCGCGATTGACAGATGCAGCACTCTGCAGGGACACGAGTGTGCGCGGTCCTCACTGCCCCGCACACGTGGTTAGAAAGCTAAACGTCAAGGTCGACAATCCTGGGCTTATGCAAGCAAGTACCTCCTTCCACAGGTCCCTGATGTGCAGAAGGACCGGGAGCAGTGGTGCTCCGTGTCCTCCTGGGTGTGCCTGGCTCCCAGCTCAGGCCTCCCTGTCCCGTCTGGCTGGTCCAGAAGGTATAAGGCCTGGGCATTAGTGCTGGTTCTACTGTTCACCAGCAGCATGGCCTGGGGCCTCAGATGCCTCATCAGTAACACGGGGGTAGTCACATTTCTCTCTTGGGGGCTGTAACAGACCAGATGAGACAATGTGTGCAAAGCGGCTAACACAGGGCCCGGCACGTGGCCACACATATGAGAGAATGTGCGTGCATATGAACACAGAGGTATAAAGCCTAATACGTATGTTTGGATTCTTTTTTTTCTTTCCCAATTTAGTTATGTAATAACAGATGGGACTTTTCCTAAAGAGAGGAGCCTGGATCCTAAATGTCTGGGAGCATTGCTAGAAATCCTGGTGTTTCTCTTTATTTGACAATTCCATTTTTCCTGTAATTCAAAGGACTTTTTCATCTCAGGAGTACTAATCCAGGGCGCCTGGGTGGCTCAGTTGGTAAAGCGTCTGCCTTCGGCTCAGGTCATGATCGCAGGGTCCTGGGATCGGGCCGTGCATCGGGCTCCTGGCTCAGCGCGGAGTCTGCCTCTTCCTCTGCCCCTCCTCCCAACTCATACTTGCTCTCTCTCAAAAATAAAAAAACAACAAAAAGAAGTACTGATCTAAATTCATACAAACCACCGTGCTGTGAACCCTGTTTAACCATCCGCACTGGACAAACACAGCCCGATAATGTTACACCAGCACATCTCATGGTTCTGAACAGGCTTGTTTTCACGGCACAGCCATCGAAGCCAGAAGATGCCCAGCAGAGTAACTATGGGTGACATCTGCTAGATTTCCGGTCCCCAGCACCCCACTGCTGCAGCGACCCCATGGCGGAGGCCAGCACGAACGGAGGCCTGAAGCCGTTACTCCGTTGGCCCGAGGCCTCAGCAAGAGAGCAGCAGGGCTGGGGTCTGACTCCGGCCCGGTCCCCGATGTGGGCCGTCACAGCGCCGACACACGGGAGGCGCCCACGAAACGAGCCTCCAGCCAGCCGCCACCACCGGTGCGGCTCCTGTGACCCCAGCCGTGAAGCACACGTTTGCTGTCTGGCCGTCGGTGACCACTGTTCTAACGCGAACTCAACCCTTGTGCGGCCGAGAGCTGAGCTGTCTGTGCACTTTCCCTGGGCCGTGCCCTCAATTTTCTCCCTCTCTCTGCGGCCTAAGAAGCCATCTGCGCCACCCCATTTGGTGGGCTCCCTCGCACCAGGCTGGACCAACCCCACCACCTGATTTCCCGGGAGACAGACGGCTCCTCTGATCTCATCAAGCCCCGGCATTTGGAGCACTCGGATATTAGCAATTTTTGGCTCTCCGTGGAAGCCGGCAAACGACCAGGCGCCCCCTCCTTGTACTTTCTGCTCCTGCTTCTTATTTCACAAAATCCAGTGACTCATTTGGTCTTTGCTCACTAATGTTAAGGTCCATCTCCAATTGCATCCTGTCCTCCCGGCGTTCACCAAAGCCACGTGCTTGCCACCCCCTCCAGGCCATCAAGGTGTGACAGGGGTGGCGGCCGCAGCGATGATCAGAGGCTAAGGGCTTTAAGGTTTGTTGACTTCCCAAGATTTTCAGCTGAAAACGCGGAACCGGGCCTCTCCCACCTCAATATTTCAATTTGTCCAATTCCTCCTCGGCGCTCACCAGTGCTGGCCCGGAGTGGCCCGGAAGCGAATCCAGAGGTGAGCGCACACACGCTGCTAGGATTTTGTGGATGGAGAACATGGAATCCTGATGAAACAGGACTCAGGTATTACCAAAGTCTATTCTTCAGGAACAAAGGCGGAAAAGCCACTGGGACAGGTATTTTTTGGAGGCAGGGGAGGCCAGGGAACCATGAGGCAGAGTATTTAGGCTTGAATGCCCGTTTTATAACCAAAATGAATTCCGCTCTCTCCCTTGCTTTGTAGCCTTGGGCAAGTAACTGAATCTGAGCCTTGGTTTCCTCCTCTGTGAAATGGGAGAGACCCGTCTCCTCGTTCTTAGGGATCCATCGTGAGCACTGATTAGAGGCCTGGGAGCATCTGGAAACGGCAAAGGTCTGCACGCTCTTCTCACTGCGCGGCTCTTACGGCTGCCCTGCCATTAGCCAGGACTTCATCCACATTATTCAAGCATGTTTATTAAGGACCATAATTGCAAATGGCTTTTCTTAACCACTACCTGTACTTCTGGGGATCCAAAAGGGATGAGACTTACAGAATAAAAAGGAACAGTTATAGATGACGTGCTTCCAAATACAGAAAGGTAGGAGAATCTTTTATGATGCTGTATCATTATGGTACAGCTACAGTCATTCAGCCGCGATTTAAGACCCGGCTGGAAGAACGCTACCAAAAATAGCGGACCCAGAAGCTCTAATAACCGTATCAATCTTCAATGCAAATAAGCGTGTGCCTGACAGCTCCAGGCCAGAAAGAAGTCCCATCAGGCCTAAAAGAGAGCCCTTTAATAATGCAAGTGTGCCCATGGCCAGGGTCCTTGGATCTGCTGGGTACCAGTCCCAGGACGTCCTGGTACATCAGGCCGGTGAGAGCCGTGTCCTCTCTCCGGCCCCCTGTTCTCCTCCTGGACCAAGGGCGCCTCTGCATGCTTTACCCAATCTCGCCCATGTCTGCTGCGAGGCTTCTCCCAGGCAACAGGGGGCATGGACAGGGCTCTTCCTGTCATCACCTTGAGACAGCCAGTGCCCCTGTCCTGCTGTCTGTGCCTTGCTCTTTGGTGACACTGACCTCAGTCCCTGTGTATTATTTTGTGTCTGAAGGATTTCGGAAGAATCCTGAAGAGGGCTAGGGGATGTGGGCAGGATGGAGGAGAAATAAAGGATTCTGGGAAATAAGGCCCAAAGTGTCTGCCCGCCCTCTGGGGGTACCCCCGGCCGCTCAATGCCCAGAACACTTCTGGCCTGTGGACCTCGGGGTGCCCCTGGTCACCACCACCGGGATCTGAGAGATGGGAGGACACCCTCAGAGCAGGACAGGGCGGTGGCTGGGTGCGGGCTCCACAGGCAGGTCCGGATTGACATCTCACGTCTCAGACAAGTGTTTCTCTCTCTGAGCCTTAGTTTTCTCACCAGGAAATTGGGATGAAGCACAGACTACGTCACAGTAAATATCAGCTCTTGTTACTGGTGCACTCGGAGGGGGACCTGCAACGTCTTTCTTCATACGCCAGCTCACGGAACATCCAGACATTCAGCCAAACAAACCAACACTTGCTGAGTTGTCACTCTGCAAACCATGGTATTAGCAAGGACGGACGAAAGTCACAAGGAAATTCTGCAGCACAAGTTGGGGCCAGCGCTAGTGGTGTGGGTACACTGGGTTTTCACATTCCTTGTCTCGTTTCACCCCACAACAACCTGTGGGGACAGCATCCACACCCGTTCTCAGATGAGGCACCTGGGGTTCAGAGAGGTTTGGGGGCTGGCTCCAGGGTACACAGCCAGCAATGACGGAGCCCGGATCCAAACCCACACCTACTTTTCTGATTCTACCTTCTGTGCCTTTTCCCCAGTCACAAGCAAGTAGGAGACAGACAGAAATGCAAATAGCTTCAATTCTCAGCATCTCCCAGTCCAGCCACCTGTCCACGCACACCTCCTGCTTCCAGCCATATCCAGGATACACACTTGTGCACCTTGGTCACCCTCCCGCCCTTCCCGGCCACGTCTACCCTCTGTCTTCTGGCAAACACAGAGCAAAGCTGGCGAGGGGAGGAGAGAGCAACCTAAGGGCCCGGGGCCATTCATCCAAGATGGTGGTGAGGTCAGGAAACAACATGGACGATCTGGATTCCACAGATCAGTTTAGAAAGGGGGAAGCAAACACAGGATTGCATTTTTAAATTATGCTAAGCAAGAGCATTAAACACATTATCCACTATGAAGGAAGGTTTTAATAGTTACAAGGAGATGGTTGCAGAATAAAGGACAGTCCTCAGAGAAGACAATTACCTTTCACACACACGCATGTGCACGCGCGTGCACAACGCACACACACACGGGAAGTTGTTGCTGTTGCTCTTGTTTTTAACACTACCCTTATTTTTTCTGATTTTATTGCAGTCCAGTGAACACTTTTGCTGTGCCTTAGACTAAGGGGAGGGAGGGAAGACAAAGGAGGGAGGGGGAAGAGAAAGAGATGGAGAGATGAAGACATTTTCTTTATGTGTGACCTGATATAATAAACAATATTGACTCACATGGTACCCTCTCACCAACATACCCAAATGTGGATGAAATCCCAAACGTTTTTGTCAAGATACAAAGTACAGCAAAAAGTCATAACCATCACAGCTATTCGCTCTGCACAAGAACAGATGCTTCCCACAGACAGTGGATTACGCAGCTTCCCACCCCCCTTTCCCACTCAAGAGAACAGATTTGAATGTAGAGCCTAAGAATGACATTATTACAGAAATAAATTGGAGTTAGCACTGATTTATTATGTTTTTTATCATTCACGATTGCTAATTACCGGTGACATCTCACAACCAGTCACGACTTAGCAGTGTGTCGTGAGTCCAATCAATCACCCGAAGCTGAAAGGACCTTATCTATTCTCCTACCGATGCCCCAGAGTGCAAAGACCAGTGTCTGGCACATGGCAGAAGCCCATCAGATATCTACAGTGTGATTAAATTATATTTCATTTACCCCCTGGGAAGGGAGAGGACGTATCCAATCCATTCAATATTTATTGAACACTGACCTTGAGCAAGGCCACAGGATGGGTGTCCTACATACGGGATCTTATTTACTACCCCCCCCAATAACTCTGTTAGACGCTATTATGCCTACTTTTCTGGTGACCATGATGGCTGAGAAAAGGAGTGACTTTCTATCCAGCTAACAAATGGAGGAGCTAGGATTCCCTCAGGTATATAGGACTTCAAGACTGCTTTTTCAACGACTCCACTATAAGCAAGAGACAGTCTCTGCTTCCAAGGAGCTTACAATCTGAAAGACCAACACACATACACAAGGAACCAACTATGGTTCATGGCAGAAAGCAGTACGTGCCACAAAGCAGATGCAGGGCAGAGGGAGGAGAATTCTAGAAGGGGCAGGGTAGAGGACAGAAAGAAAAGCTCGGTGGAAGGGGCAGCATTTGAGTGGGAATCCTGGCAAGTGGACAAGGTGAGGAAGACCTCTCTGCAGAGAGATGAGCAAACACAGTGATATCCAACCAGAAAGCTCAAAGCATTTCCAACGGTCCAGTTTGGCTAGAGGACAGAACCTGGCACAGGAGAAGGGAAAAAGAAGCCTGGGAAAAAATGCTGGGGTTGGGCTGGGAAAGTACAGAAGGGCTCTAACACCTAGGCTTGAGAAGTGGATATTTTTATTGGGGAACGAGAAGCCCTTTGGAGGTCTCTGGCGAGTTGGTGACATTGCATTGTTTTCAGGCGATTATTCTGGCGGGCTGGGTAAACAGGAAAGACTCGAGGTATGGACACCAGTTAGGAAGCTAGAGCACTGGCTCAGGGGACAGGCATTAAATACTTAAAGACTTGAGTCAGGATGGTAGCTTCAAGAATGCAGAAGATGTGAGGTCCTCGAGGAGGCAGAATCAGAGGAACTTGACAACCGCCTGAGTGTGAGGGGCATGGCAGAGGGAGGGAGGATGGCCACACCACTGAGAAACACAGGGCAAGTCAGGTGGAATGGACGGTCAGGTAAAGAAGTGGGCCAGTTTGATTTTGGAACTACTGAGTTTAAGTGGCTGGTGAGACATGCGAATGGAGGTGTCTTGTCAGGAAGAGGTAATCACCAAATCAAGGATCATCGGGTGCAGAAGGGAAGCTATCAGTCCAACCACCACAGCGATATAACTCACGCTACCCTCAGCCCCACCCCAAAGCATCCCTAACCCCTAAAGAAGCCCAGGAGAAAGATCAGAGCAGGAGCTCTGGATTTGAGGGTCACATGAAGAAATGACGGCTGACACTAAGGGTGCTGTTGACACTTCATAGAGGGGGAGAACGTGGGGAAGTAAGAGATAGAGGAAGTGAGGTAACACATACTAAATCCACACTGGAGTGGACTCTTCATACTTCGATTCCTATGTATCCTCAGAATTCCCCAAGGAGATGCCCTATTGTATCCTGATTTCATATATACTCAGCCTGGAGCCCAGGGAGGTTAGATAACTTGCTAAGGTCCTGTAATTGGGAATCCAAATTAGGTTTGCCAAGTTCTTTTCACTACACCCATGGGTAGCACATCCACAGGGAAGCCTACAGCTGGGTCAAAGAATCACATCCTAGACCGTCAGAGGCGAAGAGGCCTTAGAGATTATTCAATCCAACTTCTATTTACAGATGGGGGAAACTGAGGCCCAAAGAAGGAACTGACCAGCCTGGATTCCTAGCACGTCACCAACTGTCCATGTCAAATGATCTGGGCCAAGGCGATAGCGAGCACCCGTCCAGCCGCGGGAGTGGGAAATTACTCCACGAAATGTCGGGGGGAATCAAGGTCCTTGGGTGGGGGGGGAGGCGTTCGGGTTCGGAAGGATGGGGGACCGCGCAGCAGGACGGGGCATCAGGTGTGTGGGGGAAGGAGCAGCCCGCAGAGTCGCCACCGCTAATCTGTCACGGCCGAGTTCGCAGGTCCCCGAAGTGTGGGGGTGGGGGTTCGGAGGACCTGGGGCTGGGGACCAGAAGGCAGGAGACTGAGGTGGAGCCTCCGCGGTGGGCGAGGCCCCACCCATCCCGCGACGCCTCTCGGCCCCGCTTCGGGCCGGCCCTCCCCGCCCGGCTGCCCGCCGCGCCCCGGGGCCTCACCTGCTCCCGCGGGGGCCGGAGCCGGGGCCGCAGCTAGTGCACCCCCGCCAGGGTTGTCAAGGAGCGAAACAAGAGTGTCTTAGCAACAACAAGGAAGTCCTGCCCCCTCACCGGACGTTGACGGAAATTTCACTTTTTATTGGTAAATAGAAGTGTCGATCAATAGTAAAGGCCCCTACAACGTAAGGCTTGTACGGAAGGGGGCGTGGCTAGAGGCTAGGGAGGCGGAGCTTCAGTTATAGTCGTCTTAAGTGGGCCTGAGGAGCCGGCGGAGATACAGAAGTTCGCGTTTTAGAGAAACAAACTTTGAAGGGCGGTTATTACTTTGGGCGCTTCTTTAAGACTTTTGAAATTACAAATGCAATTTGTTGGCGTCCTGACACTAAGATACTGCTTCATTAGGATCTCAGAAGCCTAATAACAGCTAGCATTACAAAAACTAGGCTTTGCAAGGAGCATTTCGCCAGATTCTCACAATTTTTCAAGGTAGTGGTATTCGTAACCCCATCTGCACTAAGGTTCAGAGAGGTTAAGAAACGTGTTAAAGAAAAAATCAAACTAAAACTCCGTGAGATGGAACCAGGGCCTCTTTCCACTGTAGCGCCCTGGCCTAGGACTTCGTAGTCCATAGGAGACGTTGTACCATCGAATTTAAAGACACAGTTGTCCAGCGCATGCCTTTTCTTACATTTAGGAGGGGAAATTAATCCGAAAGCATTAGTACAACTAGGGAGAAGGGAAAGGCGGAGGGCGGCGGGGGGCGGGGCGGGGGAAGAACCTGCAGATTCAATTACTTGATTGGTGGATCAAAGGGTCAGTGGGGTGACTTCATAATTTAAACATTTCCTTTATCATGATGGGTATTTCAGGTGAAATCCCACTTGACATTCACTGGCACTTACTGGGAATTCAGCCCTGGCGGGATGCTGGTCATTCAGAGAAGAGTAAGATGAGGACCTTGGTTCCAGGGAAGACGCAGTCCAGTGAGGGGATAGCTGTGTCCACAAATAGAGAAGAAGACTTTATTCTACCTGTACTCTGGTACAGGGGTGGGCAAGGTGCTGGTTCTCTCCGAGGAAGGAGTAACTAACTCTCAGAGGAGGTGGAACTTGAGTTTGCTGTGTCTAAGATGACTAGTAGGCTAATGAGGGCGGGAGAGCACTGTTCGCTGGGGAACTGCCAGTGACTCCATGAAGCCTGGGTTCGAGGTGAATGTAGTACAGTGGGAGGTGACGGCGAAGAGGGTGGGGTTAAGATGCAGAGGGAAGTAGGGATCACCAGAGTCAGAACGGTTTTGAATGCCAAGTTTAGGGACTTGGGTATTCTCTGGGAGTGTTCCCTGGTGTTCTCCTGGGTGAGAGTGGGGAAAGTAGCTGTTGGAAGTTTCAAGTAGGGCAGAAAGATAGTCAGATCTGAGTCATGGGAAGATCAGTTGGGCGGTGAATATGGTGGAACGCGCTTGGAGTGGGTAGACAGAAGGAGGGCACAGTGGGTTTGGTTTTGAAATTTGGCAGCTTGAGGTGTGCTCGGCCCTTGCCGATTCCCAGATTGCCTTCCTGGTGCATTCTGAAGGTCCACGGAGTGTCTGACTCAGCCTCCAGATTTCCCCAATCCTGTTTGCCAAGTTTCTCCAGGAGATGGAAGTTGGCCTTTGAGGGGGATGAAGCTCTCGCCTCCGCCTCTCATCCAAACTTCTAAAAGGGGTCTACGTTTGCTGTCTTCTATTTCTCACCTCCTATTCAGTCTTCAGCCCACTGCAATCTGGATTCTACACCCACGCTGCCACCACCGAAATTACCTCTTCCATGGTTACCGGTGACCTCCTGAAGAGCGGAATCCAACAGATCTTTATCTTGCTGGACCCATCCCCTCTGCTGGTGTAAGCCTGTCGACCACACCTGTCTTCGTGAAATTCTCTACTCCAGAAATAGTGCCTGCAGAACTCTTTACAATGCAGATTCTAGGGCCCCATGGCATCAGAATAGTGAAGGGCAGGAATCTGTATTTGTCACAAGTGCCCCTGGTACACATTCACAGTTGAGAGTCACTGCTCTATCATCCGGGGCACGTCATTCTCCTGGATCTCCTCAAACCTCTCCTCCTTTCTGGCTCCTTTTTCCTTTGCTCTCTGTGCCCACCTTGACTCTATTTTCTTCTTACCAAGGGTCCCAAATTTCTTCTTACCCTAGGTCACATCCTCATCGGCAAGAGTTTCCCTTGGTCACACTTCCTAGGGTATTTACTGAAATTGAGGGTTGGTGCTTTGGGAACGCCCCTCTGGTGATTCCAAACCCTCCCAGGGAGTTAGGCCATCCCATGCTTATCTTTTGAGAGTTGCTGCCGTAAGTCTTGTCCTTTGGGGATCTCATCTACTCCCAGGGTTCCATTGTCAATGTCCTAGATTCTCATGGCTCTGTGTTTCTCTCTCCAGATTAGGCTTCTCACTGGACCTCCAGACCTAAATATCCAACTGGTCCTGGCCATCTCCACCAGAATGTCCCCCAAGCCCTTCAAAGTCAATGTGCCCCAAACTGAATCGATCATCTCCCTCACCTTGGTCTCCCTGTATCCCCCATCTCAATAAATAGCACCACCTAGTTGCTTCCATCAGAAATCAGAGAATCATGTCCTTCATATCTATTTCCCCCTGCCATCACCCACCTCAAGTCAATCAAAAGCTTCCTGATTCTGACTCCTATGTCTTGATTAGAATCCCTCTTGGCTATCTTCATGGCACTCCCCATGTGCACAGCACTATGATCCCATCTGTATTATTGCAACAACTTCCTAAAGGGACTCCCTGACTGCAATCTTGCCCTTCTCCAATGCATCCTCCATGTTACAGTCAATGGGATGCTTCTAAACCCCAAATTTCATCACTGCATTCCTCTCTTTAACAACTCCTTCCCTTTCTCCACAGTTCCCCATAACCTGCCAGGTGACATCCAGATGCCATGACCTGCCATTTGAGGCTCCCCTGTGGTGTGGCCCATGAGGCCTCTATCTCTTCTTGCTGCTCCTTCCCTTGTGCTCTGCACCCTACCTACACCAGCTCTCATGGCTCTCCACACCCTCCAAGCTGTTTCTCACCTTGCCTTTGCTCACACATCCTCTTGGCCACATTCTCTCTCTCTCTGACCGCCCTCCTTTTGACTATATGAGCCCATACACGTTTGGTCTAAGTTGTACACACTGGGATTCCATCACTGGCAACCAGAAGAAACCTCTGTGCTCCCATCTCCTCTGATTCCTACTCCTGGCATTGCTCTTCCCCATGGTTTAATTCTCTGTCTTCCACTGTGAGCTCCTGGAGAGCAAGAACCTTATCCTAGTCATCTCTACAGCCCTGTGTTACACACAGGATCTAGCAGAGAGTAGGTGCTTAGTAAACGTATCATGAATGGATGTATGAGCAAACGAATGAAGTGGATAGGATCTTACCCTACTTCTTCAGACTCTGCTCTTGTCAATCCTCAAGATTCAGCCAGTATTCCAGCTACACCCTTTCATGTACTGTTTCTGCTCCTGCTGTTTAACGTGGCTGGATGCAGACACCCTGGAATCAGTTAGCAATTGGATCAGCTGCGAGTAACAGAGATTGGAAAAATAGTGACTTAAAACAACATTTATTATCTTTTTTTTTAAGTAGGCTCCACGCCCAGTGTGGAGCCCAGTGTGGGGCGTGAACTCACAACCCTGAAATCAAGACCTGAGCTGAGATCAAGAGTCATATGCTTAACTGACTGAGCCACCCAGACCCTCCATTAGTTTATTACCTTATAGTTCTGGAGTCAGAAGTCTGACATGATGGGTCTCACTGGGCTAAAAGCAAAGTTTTCCCAAAGCTGTGTTCTTCTTGAGGCTATAGATCAGACTGTTTCTTTCCCTTTTCCAACTTCTAGAGACTTTCTGTATTCCTCTGAACCTGGCTCTTCAGCCACCCTTTCACATCTAAGGAATCTTGTGATTACATTGGGTCCATCCAGGTAATCCAGCTTAATCTCCTTATCTCCTGGTCATATGATTAGCAGTCTTAATTCCATCTGCAATCTTATTTCCCCTTGACATGTGATATAACATATTCACAGGTTCTGGGGATCAGGATACAGACATCTTTGGGGGACCATTATTCTACCTCCTGTAGTCAGTTTGGGTAAATTTTTCCCACGTAATTGAAAAGAATATCTACTCTGTAGTTGTTCTGTTAGGTCAAGTTCGTTAATCATTTTGTTCACATTTTCTATACTCATACTGAACTTTTTGTCTGCTAGCTTTATAAATTACTGAGAGAGGTGTGTTAAAATATCCCACTGCAATTGTGGATTTCTCAAATTTACCTTTTGGTTTTGTCAGTTTTTACTTTATATATTATGAAGCTGTGTTAATACATGCATCCAAATTTGTAATTGTTATATCTTTCTAAGAGATTGACTCTTTATCATCATGAAATGTCCCTTTTATCTCTAGCAATACTTCTTGTCTTAGAGACTAGTTTGAACTAAGTATAGCTATACCAACTTTCTTTGAATTAGTGTTCACATGGTATATATTTTTCTATCTTTTAAATTTCAACCTGTCATATAACCAGTTTGACGAGATTAATATTTTTGCTGTAATATTTCCCTTTTAATATTTAAGGTGATTACCCACTTACATTACATTGAAGTTTAAATCAATCAACTCAGTATTCATTTTCTATTTATTCTACCCTTTTTGTGTTCCTTTTTCTTTTCCTTTTAAACCTTCTTTTGAATTGTTTTTGTCATTCTATTTCTTCTTCTGTCGAACTTGTTAGTTACATATTCTTTTACAATCCTTTTAGCAGTTACTCCCAGGAAAATAAAATGTCGACCCTAGATGTTTTAAAGTCTAACATAAAATTAATACTTTTACTATGTTCAGGACAATGCAAGGAAATTAGAACATTTTAACTGCATTTACCTCTTCCCACCTTTTATTCTGTTGTTATCATGAATTTTAAACCTCACAGGAGATCACTGTTATTATTTTTTTCCCTTGGCATTCGCTTAGATTTATCCACATGCTTACCCTTTCTGTTGTGAATTTCCATGTTTCTTCCTCTCAGGACCATTTACCCTTTCCATGATCAATTTCCTTTAGTCTGTCCTCCAGAGAAGCTGTGTTGGTAACAAAACCCATTGGTGATGAATGCGCTCTGTTTTCTTTGTCTGAAAACATCTTTATGCCATCTTAATTTTGAAGAGTTTTCAATGAAGAGGGAATTCTGGAATGGTGGTTATTTCAACACATTGAAGCCGCCATCACTTTATTGTCCTCCTTTCTCCATTCCTTCTGTTGAGAAGGTAGCTGCTCCTTGGAAGGTAATGCTTCTTTTTTCCTGTGGGACCTTGGAAGATTTTTCTCTTTGTCTTTGATTTTATATCTGTTTCACCATCAAAGTCCTAGTTGTGGTTTTCTTTGCATTTTTCATGCTTGGTGTTCCCTGAGATTCTTAAACCTGTGGCTTCATGTCTTTCAACAGTTTTACTCTTTCTGCCTTATTTACTCTCTCCCTTTCTGGGGCTCCTTACTTTTTAGATCTTTTTACCAAGTCCCTTGTTAATCTTATGTTTTCCCCTGCTACTTTCTATTCTTTAACCCTCAGTTTTTACTCTCGCTCATTTCTTTTGAGATCTCTATTAATAGAGTTCACAATTCCTTCTTCAGGTGTGTCTAACTGCTGTTAGACTTATTTATTGAGTTCAAGAATTCAGTTCATGTATTTTTCAGCTCTGGGATCTTCATTTCATTATTTTTCGTAGTTTATAGTTCTCTGTTGAAATTCTCTTTGTCATCTAAATTCTTAAATATATTAACCGTAATTATTTTCAGGTCTATGTTTCACAACTCCACCATATGGATCTCCTAAAGAGATCTTTTCAAAATTAGACTTTTAATTTTGAGACAATTATAGATTCACATTCTGTTGTAAGAAGTAATACAGAGAGGGGTGCCTGGGTAGCGCAGTCGTTAATTGTCTGCCTTCCGCTCAGGGCATGATCCCGGCGTTCCAGGATCGAGTCCCACATTGGGCTCCTCCGCTGGGAGCCTGCTTCTTCCTCTCCCACTCCCCTTGCTGTGTTCCCTCTCTCGCTGGCTGTCTCTTTGTCGCATAAATAAATAAAATCTTAAAAAAAAAGTAATACAGAGAGCTCTTATGCATCCTTTCTCCACTTACCACCAATGGTAGCATCCTGCAAAACTATAGGAGAATATCACAATCAGGATATTGACATTGACGCAATCGTATTCATATTTCCCGTTTTACTTGTACTCGAGTGTGTGTGTGTGTATTTAGTTCCATGCAATTTTATCATATGCGTAGGTCTATTGGCCTTTACGGTTTTTTTCTCTCTTGATTTTTAGTCATTCAGTTTTGTTTCCAGATATGTCTGATGATGCCAAACCTTGTGTAACAAAAATATAATGTGAGTTTGGATGATGTTGTTATCCTTCCTCCAGAGAGAATTTACTTTTGCTTTTGGCAAGATGTTGGTGAAAGTGCAGATACCTTAATTCAATCAGTGACTGAGAGGATTGGAAGCTGGGATTCCGTCTTTGGAGGGCTGGAATATTTCCAATTTACCCTACTCTCAGAGTGTAACCATTTGGGGTCTTGCTGAAAGTCTGTGTCATTTACCTAGAGCCCCTTATCTTACACTCCAATTTTTAGCTGGAATCCTTACCTCTATTTGTCGTACAGTTTCTCAAACCTCTTAACCAGCTGCTCAGCTACTGCTCTCTGCTCCACTTAGGTATTTGTCGTAAGTGGGCAGGTGCCTCAAGAGGAAAACTGTAGCCCCCAAAGTCAGGCTCACCTCTCTGAGCTTCTGTGAATCTCCATGGGACCTGGTTAACTTAACTCTCACTTCTTTTGATGCCTCTCTGGTGCCTGGATGTTTCAGACATGGTGTTTGGTTTTTCGAGCTTTTCTCAGGGGGAGAATTGATCTGCAACAGAAATCTCTTGCATCAGCCTTTGTTTCTCAAACCAGTGTTTGATATCCCTGGAGATATCAAGGGATTTTTGGAGACTCCAAAATCACAGGTCATATAGTGCAGCCTTTGAGTGATTGTTCTGGAGTTAGGTGGGATTAATATCCCAATGTTGCCACTTCCCGGCTGGGGGACCTCGGACAAGCACTTCATCTTTCTGTGCCTGTTTTCTAGCAGTACTTCCCTCCCAGGGTTAAATAAACTAGTATGTGTCAAGTGATCAGAGCAGCAAATGTCTGGCGCATCGTAAGCACTTAATATAGGCCAGTTATTAGTGTTTGGCGAATACATAGTAAGCCCTACTCAGCCAGATGCTGGATACACACTGTGGTGGGAAAGACAAATACAGTCCCTTCTCTCACGGGGCTGACACCCGGGGTGATCCACAATTAAAAGCAAGTAAACGAGATCATTATCAAAGAGAGGTACATACTGCGGAAAGAATTAAAGAGGACAATAGAGCAGGTGACCCTGACAGGTTTGGGTCCAGGACGAGTCGGTAGGGCTCAATTGCCAATTTTGGGATTGTGGAGGAGAGGACCGAGCGAGTGGCAGAGATTGACCAGGCAGCGACTTAAGGCTGAGGGGTCAGCAAAACATCTGCGATTGTTGCATGACAAGCTGAGACCTGAATGACAGGAAGGAGCATGTCCCATGAGAACTAGGGGAGGGTGACTTCCCAGCTGAGGGAACATATGCAATCTCCCGGGATCTGGCAGGCTTGGAGAACAGAGGGAGGCCTGTGTGTCTCGGAGCATAATGGGAGAAAGGGAGAGAGGTAATGTATGAGACCCGAGAGGTGGGAAGGGGTCAGATCACACAGGGCTTTTTAAACCAGGGTGAGGGTGTGGATTGCATTCCAAGTGTACCGGCGTGCTTTGGAGAGTTTTGTGAAGGGGAATGACTTGTGTTGATTGCAACACGTCACTCGGGGGGTGGTATAGGGAATGGATTTTGAGAGATGCCGTTGCAGGAGTACAATTGAGAGACAATGGTGGTTTGGACAGAGCGGTAGCAGACGTGGAGAGGAGTGAGCGGGCTGGAGATCGTGTTAGTGGTAGAGACAGAAGACGGATATGCAAGAGAAAGAGGGAAGTCAATGATAATTCCTACATTTCTGAGTTGAACAACTGGTGGCTCATGAGCCTCTTTATGAAGTGGAAGGCTGGGGGAGAAGTCGAGGGGCATCAGGAGTTTTGGATATATTGATTTTGAGACTCCTATCAGGCAGGGAGTCCTTGGTTGGAATGTCATCAGACGATAGCTAAAGCCAGGCACCTGAATGAGATTTCCTCGGGAGAGTGTCTAATAGAAAGAATAAAAAGACACTGGGGTGTGGCCTGGGCTTCTACAGATTTAGAGGTTGGGGAAATAAATATTTTTTTTGCAAAAAATCGGGAAGGAAGGAATTCTGAGGAGGAGCAGCCAGTGAAGTCAAGCAGTGGTTCTCAAAGTACGGTCCAGGGACCGGCAGCCACAGCATCACCTATCACTTGTTAGAAATGCTGAATGTCAGGCTGCACCCCAGCCCTGTTGCCTTAGACACGCTCGGGGGTGAGGCCCAGACATCAGTGCTTTGATTGCTCTATAGGCCAAACCAGTGAAACAGGAGGAAAACCAGGGAAAGGTGTGTTTCAAAGGGCAAGAGAAGGAAATTTTTTTTTAAAGATTTTTATTTATTTGACAAAGATAGAGACAGCCAGCGAGAGAGGGAACACAAGCAGGGGGGAGCGGGAGAGGAAGAAGCAGGCTCCCAGCGGAGGAGCCTGATGTGGGGCTCAATCCTATAACGCCGGGATCACGCCCTGAGCCGAAGGCAGATGCTTAACCGCTGTGCCACCCAGGCGCCCCAAGAGAAGGAAATCTTAAGAGAAGGAAGGAGTGGTTAACTATGTGTCAGTGCAGCTGGGAGCTCAACTCATATGAGTACAGAGGCCTGGCCATGAAGTTTCATAATGTGGAAGTCACTGTTGGCCTTGACAAGAGTGATCTCAGTGAGCTGTGGGAACGTGACGGAGAGGGAGCTGGAGAAGGAGTGAATGAGAGAGGGAGGGCGTGGCAAAGACTATGGACCCTGTGTGCAGTAAAGGGTTAACTCAGCCGGCTTAGGGTCCTCAAACCCTGCACATTCCAAAGAAAGGACTGGGCCTTGACCAGTGGTTGGTAGATAACTTCTGAGCCCTTCAAATATCCTGCTTGATAAGGGCGTCTTTGTATAACTTGGGCCACATCAGAGAATTTATGTCGACAAAGCGATTTATGGAAAACGCCTGCTTTTTTTTCTCCACGCTGTCAGTTTGAGCTCTGGGTGTGGGGGCTGGAGACTGAGTAGCTGAGGCTCATGTAGGTGCTGCGTGCCCACAAGACTGACCCCAAGTACAAACCCTGGACACCAAGGCTCAGGTACGCTTCCCAGGATGATTTTCTGCACAAGTGTCGCACATCCCTGCTGGGAGAATGACCCATGTCCATGACTCCCCCCAGCCCCCAGAAGGGACACCTGGAAGCTCGCTCCTGGTCTCTCCTGGACCCTGCCCTAGTGCCTTTTTCCTCTGCATCTGTTTGCCGTAACAAACCATAACCATGAGAAGAACAACTTTCTGGAGTCCTTCTAGTGACTCATCAAACCTGAGCGTGGTCCTGGGGGCCCTGGCACACCTGCTTTTTCAAGAAGCCTTTTGCAGGGATAGGAGCAGAGAGAGAGAGGCCTGGAGGTGTGTAGTGGCTTGGGGTGGGGGGACTTGGTTTGAGGAGATACGAGGGCATCATCGCAAGGCTATTGGAATGATAAAGGGACAAGGAGAAGTTGGTAACTCGGGAGAGATGTTCTTGAGGAGGTGAGGGTGTTGGGGTCCAGTACACAAGGGCCTCAGGTAAGAGCAGGGATGGTTCTCTCTGCGGGGCAGGATGGCAGCCGGAGAATGTGCAGGTTTGTAGACAGACGTGGTGAGGCAATGATCATTTTGTGTCCTCATTGGACTGTGGGGTAAGGTTACCCTTGAGAGTGCGGGAAGGGGGGTGGAGGCTCTAGGAGGTCTGGGGAGAGGGTCTGATTATTAGTTATTTTGGACATACAGCACACATACAAGGAAAGTGTTAAGATTGCAGGGCAGGCAGAAACGCCTTTGGAGATCTCTGGCCGTGAATTTAAAATGACAGTCAATGCACATCAGAGCCCTGTGCTTTCCTGCATCAGTGTTCTGCTGGGCAGGTGCTGGCACAAAGCAGGTGGATGGCGGGGATTAAACCAGGGCTGGACTTTGCCAGCTGAGTGGGACAGAGAAAGAGAGGGTATTTGTAAGTAAATCAGTGTGAAAGAAAATAAACGAAGTGTATCTGCCTGCAACTTAATTTTGCTCCATGGTAAGTAATCAAAAGCAATATTTTATTTTATTTTATTTATTTATTTTTAAAGATTTTATTTATTTATTTGACAGAGAGAGAGACAGCCAGCGAGAGAGGGAACACAAGCAGGGGGAGTGGGAGAGGAAGAAGGGAACACAAGCGGGGGAGCCTGACGTGGGGCTCGATCCCATAACGCTGGGATCACGCCCTGAGCTGAGACCCTTGTTTTGGGCAGATGCTTAACCGCTGTGCCACCCAGGTGCCCCCAAAAGCAATATTTTAAAACAAGTCTGGATTCATTTTGGAGAAGAAAGAAAGCACATGAAGTTTTTGGATAACTCAGTAGACTTCAGATATGGTTTTCCTTTTTTTAAGTGCTGCTTAAAGCTAGCTATACCCCCTGGTCTTCATGGGGTGAGTTCACTTAGGTGGGAAGTTTGGGAAGCTTTGGAAAATTCTGGAAGGCCTGTCCTACCGGCACGACCCCCTGACCCGCTGGGTCCCCTGGCATTTTCACAGGGGCTGTCTGAGGACACGGTCCAACTATGAGCAGTAAGAGTATTGATGGGGCGGGAGGGTGGAGGCTGTGTCCCTAAGATGGTGTGGACAGGGAGGGCTGGGGACCAGAGCAAGACTTCCCAGGGGTAGGGCGGGTGCTGCAGGGGTGGGGTGGGGGTAGCAGACCCTGACACTGTCAAAGAGTCCAGCCTAGAGGCCAAACACATCAGAGGGGTCCAGGTGGACTGTGGAGCAGGGACAGATTGAAATATAGCAGAGTCCCCCCCTCTCTCCTACCCCATCTCTCCGGGTCCAAGGGAGGCGACACTCTGGGGGTCCAGGCAAGTGACTCAGGCAGATTGGGTCTCAGGGAACAAGTCAGGGACCTGGTTCCCAGAACTGGGGCACGAGGTGGGGATGGGGTGTTGGGAATGAGGCCAAAACCCAGTTATCAGAACTGGGACACTTTCCATGTGGGACTTGTGTTCTTTACATCCTTCCTGCATAAATCCTGGGGAACGGAGTATGTCTGCGCCCGGGAGCCGGCAGAACGATCAGTCTGAGAAAGTGGTGAGGCTACAGGGCACCAAGGCGGCGCCTCCTCTGTCTTTGCCCACTGCCCTGCCCCAAGTAGCCATCCCCTTCCTGCCCCGCACCCCCAGGCTAGCTCCACCCCTGCAAGAAGAGCCTCAGAGTAAACAGTGTTTATTTTGAACATTCGAATTTACAAAAACAAAAAAAGTAACAAAAACCAGGACACATCTCATACACATACACACATACGCACACATGTTGCATCTCATGTCACTTTATGTACAAAATTGGGCGGGGGGGGCGGGTGCACTAATTTCACAGTGTCGATAGCTGGACGTACTCACTCACTGCTCAGCCTGGGCCCACGAGAGCCCCTTCCCCACCCAGCAGGGGTGAGGTAGGGTTTAGGGTGGCAGGCAGCTGGGACAGAGGGGAAGAGAATGATCCCATCTTTGGAAGGGGATTCCGTCTCCAATCTGCTCAGGGCAAGATGCTGGGAAATGGAGAGGAACCAGGACCCCGTTCTCGGTGGGGGGTAGGGACCACTGTGTTGTGGACAGGCAGAAAGCTGAGATCAGGTCTCCGGGTGTCCCGGCTGGATGGCCCCAAGGGCCACTCACCCTCTCTGGGCCCCGGGATCCTCCTTTATAAATCGAGCCTTGGGCCTCTTGAAGAAACCTTCCTGCCCAAAGCAGTGGTCCTAGGTCATGCGTGATTGTGGCAAGGTGACCTGTCCCCTCGGGATGTTGATTGGGGGTACAGCATGCCACAAAGGGGGGCGAAATCTGGCAGCTAAGAGCTGTGAAGCACCTGGCACAGGGCTTGACCCAAAGCAGAAGTTTGAGAAAGATCATCTACGCCCTCCCTGCCTGGGACTCTTGGGAGACCGTCCAGCTTCCTCTTCCCTTTGAGTTCTCCTGAACACTTTAGCCAGCCAGAGAAGGGCTGAGGCGGTGGGCACACTGCAGAGAACCCTCCCACAGCCTCACCCAAGGGGACCCTGGCCCTGCGGCCAGCCCATTCCGGGCCTCCTCCTCCATCACCAACCCTGCAATGGTAGTGAATGGGGTCAAGCCCATCTCTTTAGGGCAAAACCCATGCTCAAGACCCACTCCACAGAGAGGGGGCGTGCCCGTCCCTTTGGTCCTGGCTATAACCTGCCTTGGTTTGAAGTCTGGACTCCAGCATCTGCCAGCTGGTTGACACTGGGCAGGTTACTTAACCTCTCTGTGCCCCTGTTCCCTCCCTTGTATCATGGGGCTAAGAACAGTCCCCGCTTACAACTGTGTTGTCAGGATAAATGAGATGATGCCTGTGTGGTGCTCAGCACAGTGCCTGACGCTTAAAGATGTAATGAACAGGCTTCAGAATCATTGTCAGCCCAGAGTAGCCCAGGGACACAAGTAAGCGCCATCCTAGCTCCTCTTTCCCCGTCTTCTCGGCTGTGCCCAGGAGCAGCTGGACAAGACCAAAGCTGGAGTCCAAACAGCAGGCATTCGGCAAAGGTGAAGAACGATCAACAGATGAAGGAGGGGTGGGGACATTGGGGCTTTCACATTCCTGGAATGGAAATGGGCACCCAGGCCACCCACCAATGGCCCAGACTCACAGCCAGCACCTCAATGCCTCTCATTTGCTCCTGTGCTCTCTGGAGGGCTGACCAGGGCGACTCAGCACGGGACCAAGGTCAGATGTCTCATCATCACCACGACAAAGCATAAAGGACTTGGGATGATGCCTCTGGGTGGGCTCGGGTTCTGTCACTTTCCTCCTAGACCCTTTCTTTCCCCCAAAGCCTCCACAAAAGCTGCTTCCGTAACACCAGTAACGGAAACCCAATAAAGCCCAGTGTCCCTGGAATCTGGGTTCCGAATTCCGCTGTCACCCCAGCAACAACAGATGTCATTAAGAGATGCTTGACCCAGGACTTGGGCTGATGTCATTGGCTGTCACCGGGGCAACCTTGGTGTCAGCAGCTTCTGGCTGAAGCTGCTTCTTCTAGGGGGAGTTGGGCCTGTGGTGCTGAACGGTCTGTCTGAGCTCTTGAAATGGCAACAAGTATCTGGGGGCTGGAGGCAACAAGTCTTGGAGAAGCCTGCATGGCAGTGCGTCCCACAGCTTGCAGCTCTTGCCTCATGCCTCAGGGTAAGTGGTGGTGGGGAGCAGAGACAGGGATCAGAAATCGAGGCAAAAAGGCACCACTACCTGCTCGAGCCAGGTAGTCTGCGGCTGCCCCAACACCTCGTTGGTGACTGGCAGAGGGGACACTTGCTAGTGTGCCTGGGGACCACCCCTCTTCTCCCCCTGCTTCCTGGAGGGCGCTGGATGCCAAGATGTTTGTGTGTTTCATGAAGGAAGATGTTCATGTTGGAAAGCATTCTGACCTCTTTTCAAATTTCCATCCTCCCAGGTGAAGGCCTCATGGGCGCTGGATGGTGTAGGGGGGAAGAGCACTGAAGAGGGGATCAGAAGCCCTGGGTTCTAGTCCTGGTTCTGCCACGTTGTATTGGTGATCCTGTGCAAGTCACTTGACCTCTCGGAGCTCTTCCTCATCTATACAAGCAAGAGGTCAGACTGGGTGGCTTTTCTCAGCTTTTACATTCTTCCACTCTCTGGGGGGAGCTGGTGAGGACTTGGCAGCTGGGGGGGGGAGTTAGAAGCCACCAGCCCTCTCGGATGGGCAAAGGTGCCAGGCTGGGTGGGAATCCAGAAAAGCTGGTTTTTACAATCTGGGCATGAGGTTGGCCTGCCTTGCCCCTTGCCCTTGCCCCGGCTCTCTGGAGGCAGCTGCTGACCGTGACCCAAGCCTAGCCAGATCCCATCTGCTGCCTACTCTCAGGATCTGCCCCTGGTTCCTAGGCAGCTTCAGGCTTGCCCCAACCTATCCACTTGGAATCGCAGACCACGTCGTGTTTGATCTGGAGAGCTCTCCGAAATGACCAAAACAAGGGTCTCAGCTCACAGACGAGGAAGGCCAAGCCAGAGAGGGCAGGGCCTTACAGAAGGCCACACAGCAGGTGAGCAGCCGGGCTGGCTAGGAACCATGCGCTCCTTCTCATCCAGTGCTCTGCACGCCACTCCATGCTTCTCCCCTCTTTGCCCACTCCGTTTCTTCCTTCTTTCTGCAGAGGCTGCAGGGCCATGCACAGGGTTAGGTAATGTGGCTCTGCTGGAACCTGGGTCCCCTGGGCACATGACTCTGACACAAGCTGCTCCTAGCCCAGGCTGAAGTGGCCCAGGCCCTGTCCTGGGCACAGAGGAGGAGAGGTGACCTGCCAGTTAGCACACATGTGGGGAGGCACAAGGGGGTGACTATGGCCTTTTGGCCTCCCAGGGTCTTGGTCCCTCAGGCTGGAGCCGGGAAGGGGATGTCCTAGAAATTGAAGTGGGGGTGGGCCAGGCATGGAACCAACATTCAAACCACTGCACACAAAGAAACGAGGAAAGAGGAGGACGAGAGAGGGTGCAGGAGGCTCCATCAAGATCCCATTGCCCTTCACTGGCAACGGGTGGAAAGATGGAGGAGGGGTGAGTCTGAGTCTCCTAGGTCTCTGTCATCCCGTCTCAGCTGGGGGGACAGCTCTAGAGCTTGTTGTGGCCCTGAAGGGGAAGGGGCCAGGCCTGTTGCATGGGGGACAGGAGGGCAGACAGCCACGCCTACCACTGAGATAGTGGGCTCTTCCTCCATACACAACCCCGTGGGACATGCTGTTGAGACCAGTGGAATCAGACGTGGTTGATGGGCCAGGGTGGGTGGGGGTAAGAGACAGCTCCAGTATAACGCCCAGACAGTGGGCAGTGCTGTGGGCACGGCTCCCACCCCCCGCCAGGCTCTGGATTCACCGCAGGCTTGACGTGTTGGCTTGAGCTGCTTATCCCCATCCAAGTGGGGTTAGGGGACAGCCACTGCAGGGCAGGGCGCTCTGGAGGTGTGGGTATAGGTGGGGGAAACAGGAGGCATGGCCAGGAGCAGGGCAGGAGGGGAGGCCAGTGTGTGGGTAGGTTGAGGAGGGAATGTGTGCCCCCACCGTAAGGTCCCCAAAATGGCAGGCAAGGGAGGGACCCTGGATGAGGTGGCCCCTCATGCTTTGGCCCTCCCCTTGCAGACATCAAAGGTGGCCTTTTTTGCACCCCCGAAGGCCTCCACCAGCTTGTCTTCCCAGGGGAGGACGTTGCCCAGCAGCGGCCCGGTACAGTTGGCAATGCCCAGGACTTGGGCCGGTGTCAGGGCGTGGTCCCACAGGTTAAACTGGGCGATGTCACCCACGAAGGCCTGGGTGGCATCAAACCGGCCACCCAAGGTATCCTGGGCCAAAAGAGGAGCAGAGAAAGGGGAGAGAGAGAGAGAGACATGAAGTGAGCCAGTGGAAAAGACAGGTGGACAGGCTCAATCAGGCCCCAGGTCCTGCTGAAGCCCTGCCCCTAAAGTTCTAGTCCCGCCCCAAGTTCTAGCCCCGCCCCAAGCTTCCAGCTCAGTCCCCAAAGTCCCAGCCCCTTGGGCAGATCCCTGCTCATTCTGAGTTTGCCCATCTGCAGAATGGCTGGGTCACACTGAGTGATCACTGCTGTGCTTCCAGGGTCCCTCCGCCTAACCCCTCCTTCTCAGAGGCCCTGGGTGAGTGTGATATCTACTCACACCTCAAGCCCCCATACCACCTTGAGCCTTACCTGCTCCTGGCCCAGGATAAGGATCCCATGAGGCTTGATGGGGTGCCAGGCGGCCAGGTTCTCCCCGGAGCCCTGCAGCTCCCCGTCCTGGTAGGCAGACCACAGGCCATCCCTTGTGGTCCAGGCGATGCAGATGTGATGCCAGCCATCGTCCTTCAGGCTCAGAGGCAGCTGGGCCACCTGGACATAGGTCCCGCAACCCCAGGTCAGAGGTGCCCCAAGTCCCAAGGCTGGACCAGTGGGGTGGGGACCAGGAGACCAGTGTTCTTTCCAGGGACTGAGGCAAGGCTTGACTCTCCCCTTCCTCCCAGCCCAGTGTCTTTCTTATCACTTTTTCCTCTTTCCCCACAACTTAACCAGGCAGCTTCTCTCAGATCACAAGGGACTATTCAGAATTGGTTTTCAGGTGTTTCCAGGTCCCTTATTCACCCTCTCACAGGCCTGTAGGGTCATGTGGGGCGGGAGCCACATGTCACGACCTCTGATCACCTCGCACAGTGCCTGGGACACGGCTGGGCTCAAGGAGTACTGACAGCACTGGACCAAGCCTTGGACTCAGAGGCTGGGCACTGGCGTCCAGCCTTGGCTCTGCCAAACAACCTTTTGTGGGACCTCGGGGAGGCTGCTCCTTCCTCCTTGGGGCTCGGGCCTCAGTTCCTCATTGGTCAGGCAAAGGACAGCAAATATGTGGCCACCTCTGCCTCGTCTACCCAAGGCGGATATGGCTAATCAATCGTGAACCCAGGCTCAGCCCTGGGATCTTCCCTAAAACAGTGCTCTGGGAAGCCGCTGGTGATTGATTTCAGCACTGGCCTGTGAGATGAAAGGTACTTGCTGCCTGTGGATTTGGGATGCCCGAAGGGCCCTTTCATCTCCTAAGTTTTGTGAGATCACACTTAAATACAACATTCTCTGAGGCCCACTTAGTGCCAGGATTGTTCTGGACACTGGGGCTGTGGATCTGGTCCTAGCTATAAATGAGCTGAGTCTGCAGGGGAGGGAAGAACTGCAGGGAGACTATTACAAGGCAAAGTAACAAGGGCCATTTGGGAGGTCCAGAGGAAGAGGCGGGTGTGGGACAGCAGACATGGAATTCAAACACATCTGGAAGGACAATGGATCTGACTGTTCCATTGCAAGTCAAAACAAGGTGGGGGCACAGCAGGAGCAAAGGCTAAGAGGCTGGAATAAAAGGGGGAACTGAGTAACCTGTGAAGCTGGAGTTTTTGGAACAGGGCCGGTCTGTGCCCTGTCCAGGGTGCTGAATCCTTTCCCCTGAGAGCACGGCGCTGAGCTTGGGCAAGGCCAAGGGTGGCAGCCAGGGGCTGTATGAAGGGAACATGGCAGCAGGATCTAGATATAGTCCAGCTACCCTACTCTTCTTAGGACCCACTGGGCTACAAGAGAAACTCACTGTTCCCTGGGCCCCCTCCTTCTTCCTCATCCTCCAGAACACCCATGAAAGACACCACCTGCTGAGCTGGCTTCTGATGGGTGACAGCCACTTCCTAGCAGCTCTACGTGGCTGTGGGCTGGTCATGAGTGGGTGTGATATCTGGTGTCTACATCTCCAGGGGGTCTCAAAAGACCACCATGTCGGCAAATCCCAAAGCAATATGGCAGAGAGAGGAGGATATTGGGGGAAATGAGGATGATAAGACACTCCCTCTTCTCCTGCTCAATCACCATGCCCCTCCCACAATGCTCCCCCATATCCTTGTCCTGACCTGAGGACAGGCCCAGGGAGGGCTGTGGGGCCGGGCGGCCCAGGCATGGGGAAGATGGGTGGTCCAAGGGCAGAACAGTGGAGGGGTTAAGAGAAGGTTCCTGCAGCCCAAGGCCGTGAACCACATCACCGTCCCTTCACCAGCTGTGTGACCTGGCTGTATTATTTGCTCTCTCTGAGCCTCAGTTTCTCCATGTGCAAAACAGTGACGATAATGGTGCCATGCTTTTGGGAGGGTCAAGGATGATAATGTGAGTAAAGTGCTTATTGGCACGGGCCTGGAATAATACCAGCTCACATGGATCAAGGCTTGCTAAATGCCAGGCTTGCTCAAAGCCCTTTACATGTATTTAGTCACTTCTCACCACAACCCCATGAGGTAGAGACTATTATCGTTCCTTCTTAACAGGGAACTGAGGCACAGGAGGGTAAATGACCAGTCTAAGGTCACACAGTGGGTAAGTAGCAGAACCAGGACTTGAATCCAGCATTCAGGCCCGACTGTGGCACCATTCTACTCTCCAGGTGAGGGGACGGGCAGAGGTTCTGGCCGCAGGGGAGGAGGGGGGTGGAGGGGGGATGAGGAGTCCCCCAGTGCTCCCTCCCTAGGTAGGTCCCTGGACCTCATTTGTTTCTCTTCTTGTCCAGGAGAATGAGCAGGGTCCTGGGACACACACTTTCAGCCCTGCTCCCACAGCTGGGTCACTGGGGAAGCTCCATGGACCTCCTCTGTAAATGAAAACGCCATCACCGATAGCCTCTCTTGGATACAAGCCTCTCTTCAGCCAGCCCCAGGTCTGGCTTGTCTTTGTATCCCCAGAACCCAGCCTGGCACACAGTAGGCATTTCCCGCGTGGTAAAGCTGCCGAGCAGGGGTATGGAAAGGGCCCACATCCTTGGGACCCAGCCCAGCGCAGGTGCTCCTGGGAGAGTAACCCCACCCCCCACTCTCCTCCCACTCTGCCCAGCCCCCACTCACCTTGTCATTGATCAGCAGTTCCATGGGGTCGTGGCCCGCCTCCAGCAGCACAATCTCATTGGCCTGCCCAGGCACCGAGTAGGAGAAGGGCGTGCCCTGGCCACTGCCGCCCGACCTGGAGCGCAGCCACATGCAGACGGTGAAGGCGTAGAGCTCGGGCAGGGCCTTCCGCACACGGGCGTACATGTAGTTGTTGCGGATGGGGATGCTGATCTTGAAGGCGTCTGGGGGGCTGTAGGCCGAGGACCCTGAGCGGGGTGGGCAAGGCAGACATGGTGGGGGTCAGTGGACACTGATGGGGGGAAGGGCAGGCTCTAGGAGGAGGGGTCCTAGTCCCTGGGCATCTGCAACATGCCAGGTGCCTTCACGGCCCTCTCTACCCTGCCTCTGTGTTGACGGGCATGGTTAAAGCACAAGGGCTCTGGACCTGAGACGTCCTGAGTTCAAATCCTGCCTCCACACTTTCCAGCCATGTGACTTTCCACAAGTTCAACATCATCTCTCCACTCCCGGTTTGCTCAGTCAAATGACATAAGTAAGATTTCCTCCCTCCCAGGCTGGCGTGAGGGCCATGGGACACACTACGTAAAGGGCCTGGCCCGTAGTAAAGGCTCAACAAATGTGAGCTATGGCAATGATCACTTTTCTGAGTTCTTTGCCTATCTATTTAACAGGCACTATGCAGAGACCTGTTCTAAGAGCGTTTACATCCGTGATCTCCTTCATTCTTGTGACAACCCTACGAGGTAGCCACTACTATAATCCTCATTTCACAGATGAGGAAGGCTTGGCACAGAGATTAAGTCATCTTCTCAAGGCCACACAGCTGGTCAGTGGCAGAGCTGGTGTATGAACAAGATCCTCTTGGGACACCTTGGTATCCAGGGTGTCTATGGGTGCAGGGTTTCAGGGATTCTATGTCTTGCATATCAGAGGGCTTTCTGCAGGGGTAGACTGGGGAGTCACCGCCTCCAAGGGCAGAGGGTAACACCTAGGACACCCACCTCTAAGGTAGGAGGTCCCCTTCTCTAGCTGGTTGTTGAGGGCTGGGGTTAAGGGGTTGGGGCTGGGAATGGTGGACTCGGGTTCCCAGGTCTGGTTGGGGCGAGCGGTGAAGGCTGATGTGCTGATGTAACATGTTAAGAGAGGAAGGGACTCAGTGCCCTTGAAACCCATTTCATAGATGAGAAAGTTGAGTCCCAAGAAGGGACACATAGCCTAGTTGTCTGCCTCCTCTCTGCTCTGTAGCCTCTGGAGGGGGCATGTCCCCCAGTCCCTTAGAAGATGCAGCCCCACTGAGGGGCCGGTGGCAGGACTGAGGAGGGATGAGTTTCACCTTTCTTGTCTCTGTGCTCCAGCCAGGATGCTGGCCCTGAACCCCACCGGGCTGTGCCCCTGCTCTGGCCCCTCCACTCCAAAACTGACTCTCTCCCTCTGCCTTCAATGACTAGCTTGCAATTCACCTCCTTCAGGAAGCCTTTTGGATTTCCTTCTCCTGAACTCACATCCCACATCTAAGCCAGTGCCCGATAATTGCTCATGATTTCCTCTGGTGTCCCTAACTTGTCTGTAAGCCTCTTGAGGGCGGTCCTCACAAGGTTTCAAAGATGAAAGGTCCCTGAGAGCTCAGGAGTCCGAGATCCCCATATTTCAGATGAGAAAAATGAGGCCTGGGGAAAGGAAACAAAATTCCAAGCTCACGGAGCAATCCAGTGACAGCTGTGGAGCCAGGAGCTAGGTGTCCTGATGCTCAGACCCAAGCGCTGTCCATGACAGCACGTTTCTCTGACCCCTGGCAGTGCCAGGCCCAGGTGCTAAGCAAATAACACAATTCTGATTCACTGAAGGTGTGATTTTGTGGGGTGGTTAAATGCACGGACTTTGGAAAAGTCCAAACCTCAGACCTGGTTTGAGGTCCAGATCCACTACTCACTGGCTGAGTGATGCTGGGCAAGTCACTTGACCTCTCTGAGCCTCATCTGTGAAATGGGGATAATAACAATACCACCCCCATATGGTTTGTGAAGCTTACACCAGCTGACGTGTCAAGTACTTAGGCCACTCCCAGAACGTAAGGGCCAGAAAATGCTAACTGCTAAGAGAAATAATAATATTCCTCAATTATTCTCTCCCTCTTGGGTTTCGCAGCCTTTTCCCCACCCTCCCATCGAGCTTTCGCCTCTGGAGAGCATCAAAACATTTTTGAGTGAACCTGCCAACCTGAGGACCCATCTGGGACCCAAGGCCCCGCCTGCCGTGCCCTCTGCGGGGCCCTGGACCCACCATGTTCCAGCTCGGCTACGCGGTCCTGCAGCGCATCCAGCTCCTTCTCCACTTCCTGCCGCTGCCGGTGGCTGCTGTGACTGAGAGCCACGCGCTCCTTCTCCAGGGCCAGCACCTTGGCCAGCAGCTGCCCCTCTAGTTCGTCCATCTTGGAGTGCAGAGCGGTGGGCACCGCGGGCGCAGGGGCTGGGGCAGCTGAGAAGTTCACACGGGTTGGGAGCTCCTGCTGCTTACGGGGCAGAGAAAAGGGCATGTGAGGTCACTTGGAGGGCAGAAGGAAAGAGACACAGGGCTCAGAGATGCCTACCACCCCTGTCGAGTGACCACAGGTGAGCCTCAGTTTCCCCAAAGGCAAAATGGGGATGGCGATACCAAATTCAGGCAACACACGTTCAACAAAAGGGCAGGTCCCTTCCACTGCTGGTGCCTGATGGTAAGCTGAAAACAGGCTGGTTCTGCCCTCAAGAACATCTCAGCTTATGTTGGGGTGGAGGTGGGTAGCGGGTGGTGGAGAACCACAGAAGGTCCCCTGGGTGGTTCTCATGTTGCAGCTGGGGTTAAGAGCCACTGAGTCTTTCATAACTGAAAACCTGTCTGCTGATGGGCCCCTTGAAGGGGTGGACTGTCTTAGTCTTCACTCCTTCACTCGCCAGGCTTCTCTGAGATAGTGCCAGGTTCTGTATGGGCACTGGGCAGATGCAGGGGCACAAACCAGGAGCTTCTGGAATAGGGCTTTCATGGTGTGCCTTAGTCAGACAACCCAGGGCTCAAATCCAGCTCCAGAATCAATCTGCTGTGTGACCCTGGGCAAATGCCTCGACCTCTCTGAACCTCTGTTTCCTCACATGCAACGGGACAACTGTACATTTTCAGAAGGGTTGGGGGATGGTCAAGTAGTAAATGCCAATGAACAGAGCCCGGTTATTGCAATTACTGCCTAGGGCAGAGCGATCCAAGCTGGTCTCTGACATCTTCATCCTGCCCAAGGTGAGGATGAAGTGTTTAGAGTCCCCCTTTTGCTGTCTTACGACCCCAGTGGGCAGGAGAATTGGGGCAGGGGCGCAGGGGGAGGGCCTCTCCTCCCCCTCTCCTGCTTGAGGAAGCCCCTTCTGGGATGGAAGAAGGCAGGCGAGGCCACAAGTCCAGACCCTGGGAAGGGATAGTCTCTTAATAATTCAGTGAGCTTCTCGGAGCCAGATTAGACCTTGCCTGTCGCCTTGGCTTCCTCCACACTCCCCAAGGGCCCAGGCAGCTCCCGCTCAGTCAGCCCTGGGCCTTGCCCGCAGGCTTAGCCCCAGACCCCAGCTCACTGAATTCTCACGATGCCTTCACTGAGCAAGGAATCGGGGAGCACCTGCTATGGGTTGGGCCCTGCACCAGGTGCCGAAGAGACAGCTGAGGGCAAAACAGAAAACCCAGAGCACAACCTAACATTGCCCGAGCGCCCTGTGCCTCGCAGGGATGGCCCCTCGGCTTGGGGCGAGTAGAGGAGACCCCTCCCCAGCCTCACTGGCCCAGCCCTGGCCCTGCTGGTCATTTGCTGGGTGAGACTGGTTAGATTCCTTCGCCTCGAGGTGCCTGTCTTCTAGCTGTGTGATGAGGGGATAAGTGGGTGTCCTGCCTCAAAGTGCTGGAGGGAGGGGCAGGGAGGCCAGCGCCTGAGAGAAGCTGTCATGACCTCAGGCGGGGGAGTTGGAGGGACTGACACCCCACCTCGAGAGTGGGAGCAGGGGCGCCAACTTCTCTGCTGTCATTTTGCCTCATCTATAAAATAAGGGCTTGGCACACCCAGCTGGCAGAGCTGTGGTCAGGATTAAATGGTGGTGTGCAGGAGAAGAGCCCAGACCAAACCTGGACCACAGTGGGCCACATTTTTTTTTAATTATTAATTTATTTATTTTGAGAGAGAGAGGGCATGAGTGGGAGGGACAGAGGGAGAGGAAGAGAGAATCTCAAGCAGACTCCCTGCTGAGCATGGAGCCTGACGTGGGGCTCGATCCCATGACCCTGAGATGATGACCTGAGCTGAAGCCAAGAGTTGGATGCTTAACCAACTGAGCCACCCAGGTGCCCCCACAGCAGATCACCTTTATCCCCCACCACATAAGAGGGCACAGCTGCCCATCCATGCTTGGCCCCCCAGGCTAGGGTGCAGGCCAAGTGCGGTGGGTGGGGCGTGGACCAATGAGCAGCTCTGTACACCTGGCCCCATCCCTGTTACACTAACCTCCGATACCCTACCTGGAGGCTTCTCCTAACTCCTTGGGTGCTTACGAATCCTAACTCTGGGGCTGCCTAAACACAAAGCCTCAGTTTTCTCTTCTGTGAAATAAGGACAACAGCCCCCTCCCCGCCGTCCACCCCCAGGACAGATGTAAGGATCAAAGAGTGAAAGTAACAAGCCCCCCTGGACTATAAAAGCCCCATGCAAACTGTGAGCCTTGACTACATCAGCCAACGAAGAGCTGGCTGCCTCCAGAAACTTCCCTTGGCCACGAAAGCCCATGGAGTGTCAGGGCCAGCCACCCACTGCATTTAAAGTGGCTGAACTTCCAGGAAATCTTGGGCTGAGGCAATTAGCTCATAGAGGGCATCCCGTCTCAATGCCAGCGGGGCCATGGCTGGGTCTCCTGGGCTTCAGCACCCTCTCTCCTCAGTTTCCCTCTTTCCACGGTGCCAAGCTTGGCATGAGGGCCACACATCTGAATGAGACAGGGTGCCAGGCCCGTCCTTGGCACTCTACGTGTGTTTACTCACCAATCCTCACAGCCGCTCATTTGGGTTGGTACTCTTAGTGCCCCCATTTCACGGATGGGGGAACTGAGGCAGAAGTCCTTCTGGATTTCCTACAACAATGGGCCGGGGCAAAGCTGACACCTCTGGAACTCTCTAGCAAGGCGGCGTCCTCCGTCAGAGGAGGAACAGGACATCTAGTGCTATTTACACAGACGCCGTGGCGAGGAGGAGCCGTGCAGGCGGAGGGGGGAGGGCGTGCAAGCTGTTCTTTTGTCGGAGCCACCAGCCCTGCGGCGGCAGGAAGGCCAGGGAGGAGGTGGGCTCTCCAGATCGTGTGCAGCCCCCTCCCCACCCCGATGTCTGAATCAGAACATGACTCCCCCCACTTTCCCATCTGCTGCGGGCGCAGGCTGTGCCGCGTGGGCTCCTGGCTGATGCCAACTGGGCCCCTCGCCCAAGATGGGGGGGGATGATGATGCCATCACCCCCACTCAGGTCCCGATGTGGCAGGGAGAGGGGGCTCCGCACCCACAGACTGTTATGCTGGGAGTCTGGGTGGGGTTCGGTGTAAGCATACAGGCCCCGAGCCAGAGCCTGGGGTTCCAGCCCAGCTCAGCGCGAGCGCGAGCGTGCTGGGCTCATTAGCACTCAGTAATAAAAATGCGACAGCGGCAGCTGTCCTCATCCTCACGTACCGCGTGCCAGGTCCTGCACCAGGGAAGCCTGTGCGCACATTTCCCAACCCCTCTCGACAATCTGGGCAAGTGAGGAGGCCCACTTTACAGACGAGGGAACTGAGATGGTGAGCTGAAGTTTCAGGAACCCCAGCCCGGGCCCTTCTGGTTCCAGAAGCTGCTCCCTTTCTTCCATCCTTCCCCCACAGTGCGGGTCTCAGTCTGGGCACAGTGCTGGCTGCCCTGCCCACCTGGCGGAGCAGTGGAAGAGGGTCCGGTGGTCAGGAAAAGGCTGGGAGGGTGTGGCAGGCTGTCAGACAGTGGTGGGGGGCAGCCTCATAGAGGGACCTGGAGAGGAGGGGACGGACCTGCCTAGGCAGGGTGGCTCGGAGGCTGGGAGGATGTGGGGAGGACCCAACCAGCTCGTCCCCAGGCGGGGTCTGTTCCTGTCCTTCGGGAAGCAGAGGGAGGGTGCTGGACCTCAGCGCACAGCTCACCCCCGCCCGGGACAGCATGGGGCCCAGCTCCGAGGGCAGCGGGCAGGGTGGAGAAGAGGCTTCACAGACACCCTGTGGGTGTGGTCTTCTCAACTCCCCATCTGACCACCCCCAAGTCCAGAGTGAATCTGCTGGGCTCACAGCTGGGTTCCACCTGCCTAGGGATCTTCTGTGCAGCCGTGGTGCCTCAGTTTTCCCAGCACAAAGGGTAGAGCAATAATATCTCATCGCATTGTAGTGCGAATTGAGTTACATAATGCCCTGAGGGTAGAGCGGCCCGTGAGGCCCTCTGTGCCAGTTATTATTATTGCTACTTAAATAGCTCTTGCAGAGGCCCGCCCTTCTCCCACTCCAACCTGAAATCTTTTTGTTTAATCATCATATTGAGAGAAAATGCAAGTTACACAAGAACAGTTAGATACCATTTGTATAGTCCCCAACTGCCCCCCGCTCCCTCTCACCCCAGAGCATCCGTACGCGCTGTTCCTTCTGCTAAGAACACGCTTCCTGCTCCTGCTGCACCTCCCCTGGCCAATGTCGGCTCCCCCTCCAGATGGCAGCTTTCCCGACCCCTGATCTAAGATGTCCCAAAGGGAGAGGAAAGAGGGCTTCTGTGGGGGCCTGCAAAATCTTCCTTGCCTCGGTCCCTCCCTCCCTCCCTCCCGCATCCATCCGGGCGCCCACACAGGCTGTGACCACTCGATGTTGTGAGTTCAGGAACGACTCGCCCATCAGACAGGCCAGCGTCATCTCCAGGCTCCCCAGTTCCTAGGTCTGTGGCCCTGGGCAAGCTGTCCAACTCCTGGGACCGTTGGTTTCCACAACTGTAAAATGGGGATGATAATTGTCTCTGCGTTTTGGAATATAATTAATGACCAAACGAAGGAACATGTGTGAGGGCTGGCACACGGTATGTGGCTGATAAATGGGTATAAGCAGGATTCGTGTTCGTGTCTACTGAGGGGCAGGAGGGCACGGAGAGTGGTCATGTTGCGGGGCTGGGCCCTGGAGCCAGCTGCCCAGAGGAAAAGCCCAGCTGCAGGCCCTGGGCCAGGTTAACCCCTCCTGGCCTCTGTTTCCTCACCTGTGAAATGGGGACAGTAACAGTCCCATGGTTCTTGGGACTCAACGGTAAGGCCCCTAGAACAGGCTGGCACAGAGGGTGCCCTCAGCCCTGCTGCCTCTTCCCGAGCCCCGGGGGCTGTGGCTCCAGGGGTGAGTGAGGCGGGCGCCTGCCCCAGGCGGTGCTCTCAACGGTGGCCAGGAAGGCGGACTTGGTGCCGGAACAGCACAAGCGCCCTCAGGGAGGCAAGGGCTCTGTGGGGCAACAGGGGTCAGGGTGAGTCAGGCAGGCCTCTCAGAGGGGCCTTTTCTCTCTGGGAGCCGGCCCAGCAGGCCCCGTGTGTCCATCCACCACCGACTGGGAGCTGTAACCGAAAGCGGACAAATGGGTCTCTGTGCAGTGCGGGGCGTGGTGGGGGGGTGCCGGGTCAGGGCGCTCAGTGTGTGGTGAGGCGAGGAGAAGGCTCCGAGAGCATCTGTCCATTCACCCTCCTGCGCTCGGAGACCCCAGAGGAAGTGACAGGACACCCCCAACCCCAGGCCCCCTTGCCTCTCCCTTCAAGTATTCCCTGTTGAGCTGCGGCATTGAGGTGCCACGGAATTCTCTCCGGTCCAGCTTGCCCACAGACTTCTGGGCCCTGGCCAAAAATCTGCAGCAAAGACTGAGGATCCCCCTCCTACCAGCCTGTTTTTATAGAAAATCCTGGCTGTGAGCTTAGCTCAGCTCCTGCTGTGCTGTGTGACCTCTGGCGAGTTACTCAGCCACACTGAGCCTCAGCTTCCCCTGGAGTCAAATGAGGGGTATGCGGGGACACATAAGTGCTTCCACTTTGGGTTGGTTGTCTCAGTCCCTGTCCCCAGAGCTCTATGGGGACCATGGGCCCACGATTGTCCTCGGGAAACCCCACCACATTTTCTCTTGGTGAGGAGCTCCACCCCCTGACCTCTTTTCACCTCCCACAGGCAAGGACTTCACAAAATGGCCAATAAATAGAAGAAAAGGTGCTCCGTATCATGAGTCATCAGAGAGATACAAATTAAAACCACAGCGAGTTCACCACACGCCCACCAGAACGGGGAGGGTTTTAAAAATAAGCCTACCAAGGCTGGCAAGCTTCACACACAGGTGGGCATGTCGCACTTACTGCCACTTTGGAAAAGTGTTTGGTATCACCTCCTAACGTGAAATAAATGTCTCTCCCGGGACCCAGACACCCACTGCTGGGGACGTAGCCAGGAGAAATGAGGGCTTATCGCTACCAGAAGATGTCACAAGAACATTCACAGCAGCCTTATTTGTAATAACGCCAAGCCAGAAACAACCCAAATGTCCAGCCACAGAGGAAGGGTAAGTAAACTTAGGCATCCATGTGTCGAAACACTACACAGCGTGGAAAAATAACACACCCCTGACACATGCCCCACGAACAAATGTCAGACACAACATACAACAGAACAGACACAACGGGGTGCGGCTGTCTGAGAACACTCGTATGAGGTTCAGACACGGACAGACCACGTCTACGGTGACGGAAGCCGGGAGAGTGGAACCTCTGGGGAAGAAGGGATCTTAGGGGGCACAAAGGAGCCTTCGGGGGCACGGGAAATGCCCTCTTCCTGATGCGGGTGGTGCTCTCATGGGGGCATCCGCACGTGAATTTTCATTGAGCTGTACACTTAAGATTTGTGTGTTTTTATTTATTTATTTTTATTTATTTATTTATTTATTTATTTTAAAGATTTTGTGTATTTATTTGTCAGAGAGCGAGAGAGAGCATAAGCAGGGGGAGCAACAGGCAGAGGGAGAAGCAGGCTCCCTGCTGAGCAAGGAGCGTGACGTGGGACTCGATCCCAGGACCCTGGGATCATGACCTGAGCTGAAGGCAGACGCTTAACCGACTAGGCGCCCAGATCTGTGTGTTTTTATAACTAAGATATATGAGCTCTTACATATCTGAAATGTAAGATATACCTCAAAAGAAGAAAAAAAAAGAAAAAAGAAAAGAAAAGAAAATCCCCTCCCCCCCGTAAGGCCCTGACTCCTGCCCAAGCAGCTCCCGCCAGGCTTGGAAGGGCAGGACGGGTCTTCCCCCTGGGGGAAGGGCAGCCAGGGATGAGAGGCCACAAGGGTCCAGGTTGACAGAGCAAGAGGGCCCCTTGGGGGTCTTGCCCATCCTTCCCCTATCTGACAGAAGGGGAAGCTAAGGATCAGAGAGAAGAAGGAATTTTCTGAGGTCAAAGCAAGCAGGTGGCAGAGCCGGGGCTTGAAACACCAGGTTTCTTGCTAGAGCAAAGCTGTCACACTGGCAGGAGCAGGGGTTCAGGGCTTCGCAGTAGGAGTGCCCCACCCGGAGATGGGGGGAGGCCAGCCACAGGAAGAGGGGCTGGCAGGGTCTGCGGGTGGCTGGCGGGGGTGGAGGTCTCACGTCCTCAAAACAAAAGGCCAACGGGCAGACTCCCTGCACCCTGCCAGCCCCCTTCACCGCCAAAGCGGCAGGGTGAGGGGGACCAGCCCGCACAGAGCAGAAGCTGCCAGAACCGGCAGCAGTGGAAGAGAAAAGCAAAAGCAAGCAACAGACTTCAGAAAAGGCACCAGGAGACTCTCCACCAGATTTCCCTCAGAAACGGGAGGTCTGGGAGTGGGCGGCGGGGGGCCTGGCCGGGCCGCGCACACATGCATAACCACCCCCCCGCCCCCCCCAATTCCGAAGCAGATCGCATCTGCTCAAGACCTCCCAATTTAGAGGCCAAAGGGCCAGGACCAAATCAAACCCCTCCTTGCCCCCATTTTACAGATAAGAAAACGGAAAAAAACTGAGGGAGGTGCAGAGCTTAAAATCACAAGAACTCCATTTCAGGCCACCAGCCAGCCTATTTCAAAGAATATTTAGAGCTGACAGGTGTCTCGAGAACATCTGGCCCACCATATCCTTTTATGGAGTGGAAACCAAAGGCAGGGGTGGGGGTGGGGTGGGGTGCCTGGCATGGGTTCCTCCAGGCTCTCTGGCCCTCCGTGTCCTGATCCGTGAGATGGGGGCTCAAACAGCCCACTTCCCAGGGCTGAAGACTGAGAAGCTAATAGATATGAGTTACTGTTAGTTATTATCAGCAAAGCTCCCACGTGAGCCTTCCGATGATCTTGCCAGCTGGCGGGACAAGCCTTCGAGGACTGGCCCTTGTCACTCTTGCTCTGGGTGGGTGCTCTGAGGCAGAAATGGCCCAGGGCCACATCCAGCCCCAGGGACACCCCTTGTCTGTCTTTCTCACTTTCCTGAAGGTAGGTGAGGTCTGACCGTTCCAGACGGATCTAGAGAAAATGATGGAGCACGAGGAAGGGCTCTGGAGCCAGACACACTGACAGGCTGACCTTGGGCCAGTTTCTTAACCCCTCTGAATGTTGTTTTTTTTTTTTCATCTGTTAAAGGGGGAATGATTATTGCCTCCCTCATGGAGATTTTATGGGTATTAAATGAGAGCACGCGCAGTGGCCGACACAGGGTAAGTGCTCAGGGAGTGTGAGCTGTAATTGCTATCAAGTCCAGGGTCCCCCGTGACCGTCCTCCGAGTGTCCCTTACCCCCGTCTTCCCACTCCAAGATGGGGGTAGGCAACCAGCGTGCCAGGCTGGGTTAGGGATGTGGTTTTGGTCAAAGAACTGCTGATTAAATCAATCTTAAAGTTTCATTTTACACATAGATTAAATTACTGCAAAAATGGAACCCCGGAACATGTGTACGTGGCTGGTTGCCATATAAATGGTTCAACCTTTTTGGAGAGTGGTTCTTGGCCACAGCCAGGAGAGATCAATATCCTCTGACCCAGTAATACCACTCCTGGGACTCCAGCCTAAAGAAATAATTCAACAGACTTAAAAAGAAAAGAAAAAAAAAAAACCCCAAACAACTATCTGCATGAAATTGATCCTGCAATAAGCATCTAGAAGAAAAATAATTAGGACCAACCTACATCTCCAGCAGCAAGAGACGATTGGAGGATTGATGGATGATGGAGCCGGAGATGGATTCCAGCGTATCATGGCCATCATTAAAATGGTAATTACCAGCAACCAGTAACTCTGGAACAACGTCTACCTCTACAGAAAGGACCAAGAGCGGCCGCAAAAATGGAGACAAGGGTGGAATTAAATGCCATTTCTCCCTCCCCAAACACCTTTTGACTTTTTTCATTTAACAGCAACAACAATAACAAAAATAAAAACACAGGAAAGAAGACAATTTCTCCTAAGCCTTCAAACGTGGCTCTCACCTGAGGCCTCAAGGGGAGGCCTGGGCCAGTGTGACCTTCCCTCCCCTTTGGTAGAAGGCCTATGGGGCGAGGGAGGGGGTGATGCAGAGATGTGCCGGGTGGGAACAGGCAGGGATGTGCCCAGGGTTATGGCAGCAGGATTGGGGCTAGGAAAAAGGAAGTGTGTGATCAGGGAGGGCCTCTGGGAGGCGGCGTCCTCAGTGCAGACTTCTAGATGACGAGAATGGATACTCTGAGGGTAATCTGGGCAGAGGCAAAAAGGAACTGGGAGTTGGGCCAGCTCTGAAATGACAGCCTGGGAGCAGGCTGGGGAGTTTGCGCCACAAGGAAGCCCCATAATGGGCTTAAGGAAGATCCCTGGGGCTGCCTGGAGGAAGATGGGTGGAGGGGTGTGCCTGGTGGGTTGAGGCGGATGCTGCAAGAATCCAAGAAATGAAGTTGGCCAGAGGGAGGAGGGCAGGAGAGGAGCTTCTCAGAGCACACCCAAAAAGCAGGTTGGCGGTGGACCTGAGTTCAGGCCAGGACACCATGAGGGCAGGGGGCTGGTGCGCTGTCCAGAGGGCAGTGCTCAGGAAGCAGTGGGATCTACTGGTCTGGAGCTCGGGAGAGAAACCTGGGCTGGACAGAGTTGGTTGGAAAACTACAGTAGGATGGGTGTTGGAAGCCACAAAGTGTGGCTGCATTCACCCAGGGAAAGTGAGAGGAGAGCCAGGCGGGGCACGACCGTTAAAGGAGGAGGACCCCAAAGGGGACACAGAAGCAGAGAGGGAGCAGGAGCAGGTAAAAGATGTCTAGAAGCCAAGGGCACGGAGGTCAGTAGGAGGCAATGACGGATGGGGTCAGATGTTGGAGAGGCATTCAGCAAGATAAAGGACTGAATCATTCCTGTTCAATTGATCAACTTCGGTGACGTCCCCAGAGCACGTTCAGGGTGCCATAAAGAGAGAGAGAGGAGTGGCAAGAAAACAGACTTTGGGAATCTGGGGGCACCCTTTTGAGGACCTTGGATCAAAAGAGAGGGGAGCAAGTAGGCCGTGGCTACAGGAGGCCCACGGTCCCGCTGCGATAAGTAGTCTGACCCCATGACTGGACTGTCAGGGTCCAGACCCCAGCCCCTCCCAAAGGTGCCCCGGCAGCTGGCTCTGGCTGCTGCCAGGCTCAGAAGGCAGACCTGGTGGGCAAGCAGACCCCCGCCTTTCTCCATCCATGTCCACTACACTCAGAAAGCAGGAGGGCTCTGTGTAGGGAAGCCAGGTCTCTCCCAACCTGGGAGGCTGATCTGGGGCCAAATCCCAGCCGCCAGGATCCCCGCCCCCCCCAACCTCAGCAGGCTAATTGGAGGGGAGCCCACCCTGCCAAATGCACAGGTGCTGGGGGAACAGGTCCAGGGCAAGCCCAGCTCTGCCAGCCCCAGACGTGGGAGGAACCACAGGCGCCATCTGGGTGTGGAGGCAGGGGCTAGGGCAGGCAAGAGGAAGTTTACTGAAAACCAAATCTTTTTTTTTTTTTTAACATGAATAAACTCTTTTTCCTAAAAGGGTGTTTTGTTCCCATTTTTATTTCTGGCTACTTAAAAAAATCAGCAATATTGTAGCTTAATGACAAAAATAGCAGTCACTCACATTGATGGAGCACATTGCTGCCAGGCACTGCTCTGGACCATTCGAAAAGACTAACCCACTCAATCTTCCTAACACCCCAACAAGGTAGGCGTTATTATTGTCCCCATTTCACAGGTGAGGAAACTGAGGCTCCCCAGCACTATTGAATTACAGTGTTTCCCTGATTATCTTACTGCTCTCGGCTCTCTCATCCTAGAAATGCCCGAGAGCCGAAGTAGGAAAAGGGGGTGCTGTTGGCCTGGCAGACAAGCCTCCTGGGCTTTCCTCCTGACTCTGCCACTCACCTAAGAGGGGCCCTGAGCCCCCGGCTTCTCACCAGTAAGGTTGGCTGTGATGGCCTGGCTGCGCTCTGACACCCTGTGGGGTGGGTGCTGACAGCAGCGCAGACTTTCTGGAGGGCCGCTGGGCCATGCCGATGGCCAACCTTGCCCACAGGCCTCGTCTGTGCTGCTGGCGGGAGGTTGATCTGAGGGAGCCATGAGGAGGGGGAGTCCCTACATTTCCTTCCCTCCAGCCTCTCCTCCCTCTGCCTTTGCCAGCTCCGCTAGGTGGGGGAGGGGGGAGATAAAAGGGGCTTTGGCCTCTCTCTCCCCCCTCTTTCCACGGACTCAATTTTGTTGTAACCCCTCTCCCTCCCATCTGGAAATCACGGATGGCTGGGGGTGGCCAGTGTCTTGCAGACGTCTGCCCAGCTCCGCCAGGGAGGTAGGGGTCTGGCAGCTTCAAAGAAGAAATGACTGGCCTGGGATCACACCACAGCCAAGAGCAGACCTCCTCGTGTTAGACCCCCTGTGTCTGATCTGAGCCAGGGACGTCCAAAAAAGGTGTGTGGAGGAGGAGGAACCCGGGGGAGGCCCTATTCGCCAGTCAATCCCCACCCGGAGCTGCTGGCTTCCAGGTACTGGGGGCTGGGCCAGCGCCATCTGAGCTGCGGCCCTCGGGTGGTCCGAGGATATGGGGATGGGCAGCTCTGAGGGACACCCGGGTCTGGCGTATGGGACACTCTGTTCCCTGCTCTTTGGCAGGACAGCAGCTTCCCGAGTCCCTTGGACAGCGCTTCCTATCTCCCTCCCGACCCTAGGCAGCGAGTGGGACTGGGGCTGCTTTGGGGGCGTCTGGAAGAAACAAATGAGACGGACGTTTAACGAGGTCCTAGTACGCTGCGAGCATTTTCACATACGTACATGTTACTAAATCCTCACTACCAGCGGACCCTGTGCCGCCCGTTTCACAGATGCGGAAACTGAGGCTTACCACAGAGGTGCCTGGAGGAAAAGGGGTGGGGAACGAGCCTCTCCCGCGCGCCCCCCGCGCCGGGGTCTCGGTGATGGCGGGCGCCGGCCTCCCCTTT
>NC_048232.1:81826875-81891442 GCF_002007445.2 Ailuropoda melanoleuca
CTGGCCCAGCCCCGCACCCGTTCCGTGCCGGGCGCCGAGGCCCGGGCGCCGCCGAGAGCGTGATCCCGCCGCCCGCACCGTGCCGGGGGTGGGGGTGGGGGCGTCGACCCGGTGGCCCCGCGGCAGGACTCCCGGGGGACCCCCGCCGCACCCCTCCTGTGCTCCGGCCCCCTCCCCGAACTCGTAATGCCGACAGCTACCTGGCGGGGAGCTTGTGTCCGTGTCGGGCTCAGTGCCCAGCGAGCTACGAGCTCGGGCGCAATCAAGCCTCACGGCGGATACGCTCACCGTGGACCTGAGAAGCCGGAGGCCCACCGAGGTCAGGCCGCTGTCCAAGGTCACGCAGCTAGGATGCGTTGGAGCAGCATTTGAGTTCAGGCACTTCTGAGGGGACTCAGGTTGTGGGATTGAGCTGGGGTGGGCGTGGGTAGAAGAAAAGAGGTCAATGTTGGGGGCAGGGGACTGGAGATTTTGAGCCTACCGCTAGCCTGTCGCTCCCTACCTCTGGCCTCCTGAAGGAGCAGGGTTCACTCCCCTCCACCCCCATCAAAACAAAAACAAAAACAAAAACAAAAACAAAAACACCCCAAAAACCAAAAAACAAGAAAACACACACACACAGAGCAGAAAAACAAAGAAGCAAAAACTTCCTATGATCTCAGAGGGTAGCTGAAGTTCCCCCTCTGAATCTGTAAAGGCAGGAAACGTCAAGGGTCACAGAGAAGACCCCTATCCCCATCGCAGTCTAATCAGGAAGGCAGAACCCTGCTGGGCATGTGGACCAGGCACTGGAAGGAACCGGAAGGAATGGGAGTGAGCTGTGGTGTGCGGGTGGCTGAGGAGACTTTTACTTTCTCCTTTCAAAAATGTCTATATATATTTTGTTGCAAATTAACTTTGCAATTAAAAACTTAAAAAAAAAATCCTACCATCCTCCACAATTCAGGTCCAGCTCTAGTTTTCCACGAAGTGTTTTCTGACCAGCGTGGGTTCCCAGGGCTGGAAGGGCACTGAGAAGGCTAAGGATGTCCGGCTGTTTGCAGAAAAGGGTGGAGGAGAGGGGCTGTGGCTCCTGGGAGTCACTGGCCAAAGCCACACCCGGGTCAATGCTGAACCTAGGCCACACCCAGGCCTGTCTCCCTTCCTAGCCTGCATTCTTGACTTGAGAGGAAGACACAGACTGGGCCTCTGAACCACCACGGCTACCATGCAGTCTCTGCACAGTGCGGGTGGGGGGGAGAGACCAGAACATTTCTCGGAAGGCCACAGCCCTGGGGACCCTCTTTGACCACTGGGATCCTGCCCTGTGGTCCCTGAGCACATGCTCCTCACACCCCACCCCTCCCCCAGCCCCAGGATGATGCCCGCCCTGCTCACCAGATCTCTCTGGCGTCAAGGATCATGAGCTATAAAGTGGGAGCCAAGCAAGTGCAAGTTCTCTATGATGGACCCGCAGAGCCCTACTGTGGACGTGAGTTAGGGCTCACTGGAGAAGTGAGCTGGAAACCCCGCCAGGCGGCACAGCGTGGGGGAAGCCTTTCCCCAAGGGAGAGGTGAGCCAGGCTCTCCGAAGGCAAACACAGGCAGAAGGGGGCCCATGAAGTCCTGCGGGTGCATGAGGCACTGCGACTTCCGGTGCGTCTATGCAGTGATCTGTGAAGACGGAAACACGCGCCTAACATCCCCAGAAGAAACTGCTGCAGAAAATCCAGGGAAGCGCAGGGGAGGCTGAGAGAAGGGGCTGCTGCCAAGGGCTGCGAAGCCACTGCGGCTTGGGCACCAAATGGTGCCACTTTTATGTGAGCTGCCCCATGAGATTTGGGGACAATTGGATAAATGGGGCCAGAAGCTCCAGTCAAATCTTGTTTAAACTGGTCTGTTTAGCCCCTAGAATGGCTTTTTAGACTGACCGGTGATAGGAATATGCCACTCTCCTGCTTCTAAGCCCATCAGTGGCTCCCTCTCCCTTACAGAATGAATTCCAAACCCCTTAAGAGGCACTACCGCCTGGAGGTCAAGGGCACGGATTCTCTTAGAGCCCGAAGGCCTCATTCTCACCCTGCCTGGCCCTGTTACCAGTTGTGTGACATAGTTTGCAAGGGGGGTGAAGTCTCAGGCCATTCCCAATTCTCGACACCCTTTCCGCACCTCAGTTTTCCAAATTATAAAATGGGGGAACAACAGTAATACTTCTGTTGGTTTGTAAGACTGTTGGTAATCTGGACACTGCTCACCCTTCCAGCCTCCTCTCCTATTCCTCACTGTCTAGAACAATACCAAAGTGTGCGTAATTCCCTAAATGCACCAGAATGTCCCTTCTCTCTGCCTTTGTGCATGCTGCCTGCTGCCCGGAGTGCCGCTGGTCTCCTTCCTCCTTGGCTCCTTTCTGTCCCCAACATCCAGCACGGAGCCCCCACCCAGAGAAGCTTCTTGGTAAATGTTTGCGGAGCTGGTTCCCCCAGCACTGGCTGCTGCCGGCGGCAGAGGGGGGAGGCTAACAGGGAGGTCCTGAAACCCATTTCTCCGGGGCTGTGGGAGAGACTGCCCCCCCCAATCCTAATACAGAATCCCTCCAGAGATGGCCAGAAACGGATTCTCAGGGGAACTCCCCTCAGACTTGAATTGTCCCCACATTTTCCCTCTAAAGTCTCGCGCCTCTAGGCTTTTTATTTCTTCACTTATATTCCATTCTTAGGGTAAGGGAATTCTGCCCTAAATGAACAAGTACAGTTATTCATTCAAAATATATGTTTTGAGACCGACATTGTACCAGGCATAATGCCAGGCACTGGGGAGAGCTGGAAATAAGACAAACTCACAGTTTATATTCTAGTGGGGAGGCAAGCGGTAAACAAATGAATAATTAAATAAATGAGTTAATTTATAATAGTCATGGGGACTACAAAGAAAATTAAAAAGTAATATTATAGAAAGTTATAGGCGGTGTGTGTGTGTGTGTGTGTGTGCGTTGGGGGAGGGATTTGGGAGATGGGCATTATTTATAAGGTTGTCAGAAAGACATTCCATGAAAAGGCATGGAGGAAACTTGAATGCATATGACGAGGTGAAATTAGCCAGTGTGAAAAGGCCACATGCTGTATGATTCCACCTATATGACATTCTGGAGAAGTAGAAACTGTAAGGGCTGTAGAAAGATCCGTGGTTGCCAGGGGTTATGGGGGAGGGAGGAATGAATCCACGGAGCATAGAGGATGTTTACAGCAGGGAGACTCTTCTCCAGAATTACCATGATGGTGGGTACGTATCATTATACATTTATCCAAACCTTCACAACAAGAGTGAAGCCCAATGTAAGTTATGGCCTTGGGGTGACAATGATGTGTCAGGTAGGTCCCTTCATTGCAACAGATGTATCACTCTGGTGGGGGACGTTTATAGTGGGGGAGCCTATGCATGTGTGGGGCAGGGGGTGTATGGGAAATCTTTGTATCTTCTGCTCAATATTTCTATGAAGCTAAGATGGGTCTAATGAACGAACGAACAAACAGAAGTTGGGGTGACTCCAGAAAGCAAGGTAGCTGGAGAGTGTCTGCTAACTGCAGCGGGTGCAACCCTGCAGCAGACTCGTTCTTGAAGGGGGACGGAGCAGTGCCCCTCCGTGGCTGCCACAGCCCACCCCTTGCGCTGTGAAGATCCACTTCCCCACACAGGTCAGGAAGCAGCTCCTCCACGGCCCCCACCCCCACCCCCACCCTGGGACTCTCTTCCCGAGTGGACGAGGGGACGTTTAGAAGTGGGGGTCAATGGGATGAACCAGAGCTTCTATCCCTACAGTTGGTCTCAGGGCCCCAAGAGGCATCCACTGCCTCCCCCCTCCACTACCCACCGTAAATTCCCCTTGCCCTCTTACTACCTCTGCTGAGAAAAGGTGGGATGAATATTCTTTCCTTCCCCTAAACTAGTGAAGTCCATGGTATGACACATCTGCTCAAGAAATGTTTATAGAAACCGAGATAGGTTTTTTCCAAGGAAGGACGAGTGGGTAGGGAAAACCTTCAGACTACGGCAAAGTCACGTCTCAAAGAATGGGGGAACCTGCTAGTTTGGCACCTCGCAGTTTCTGTCTGCCACAGGCACGTGGCGGACTCAGACCTTGAACTTGGGGCTTCAGGTGACCAACTCATTTTGGTTTAGCATGGCAAGTCTGTGTCCTGGGAAACCTCTCAGTCCTGGGAAGGTCAGGCTAGTTGGTCACCCTAACTATCTCCAAATCACACTCCCCCCGCCCAGGTACCAGTATGTAATGGGTATGGAACAGCACACAGCTCTCCCTCGTCCTGCCTTCCTCAGCCCCTGTGCTTCCCTTCCCCTTTCCCTGTCTCCTGCAAGGCCATGAGCCCCTCCGGGGCAGGGACCAGCTGCGTCCTCCTCATCTCTGTGTCTCTGTGTCTCTGAGTATCTTGTGGATACTCCAAGCTCCCAACGAAGGCGGACAATTCCTCTTGGGGTGTGTTTGTGAGTTAAAGAGCTTCCTTTCCCTGGGGAGTGGGGAAGCCGGGGCTGGGGGACAAAGAGAGCTGTCAGTGTCCATCCTGGACATCTCCATTCTGAGGGAGGATGGACTGTCAGCCAGGGATGTACTGTCCCAGAACCAGAGCCGCCTCAGTCTCTCCTCGTCTATGAAGTGGGGTCCTGGTATCTACCACATAATGAGAACGAGATAAGAGCACATGAGATGTGTGTAAAATCCCCCAGGAACTCGGAGGCAAGGAGCATTTCTCCCCAGGTTGTTTTGTATGTCTAGGGCACAGCACAGTGCCTAGCACTTAGTAAATGCCCAAAACATGCTATCCCTTCCTGATTTATTGCTAGCTCATATTAGGTGTCCAGTAAAGGTTAATTTCCTTTTCTACTTTTTTTTTTTAAGATTTTATTTATTTGTTAGAGAGGGAGCAAGCCCAAGCAGGGGGAGCGGCAGAGGGAGAGGGAGAAACAGACTCCCTGCTGAGCAAGGAGCCCGATGTGGGACTCGATCCCAGGACTCTGGGATCATGACCTGAGCTGAAGGCAGACGCTTAACCGACTGAGCTACCCAGGCGCCCCCTTTTTTACTTCTTCACCTTTATTCCCCAAGTGCCTACAGTGCCTTCCTCCGAAGGCACGCTGTCCTTTCTTGGCTCCCCTCCCACCTCCTTCCCGAACAGAGTGGGGGATCATTCAGACTAAGGCTCATATGTGTGTTCAATCAACATACCCCAGCCTGGCACCTTCCAAGGGGAAGCAGGGCTCAGAAATGTTTGCCTATTACAGCAGATTCCCTGACTAGGAGCCCGACCAGAGAGGAGGGGCCGAAAACAGGGAGGAGAGAGCTTTCCTCTCTGGGGAAGCCCAGAGATTTCCATCCAGGGTTCCTCCTTCCCTGGAAGCAGCAAAAGGAGCCAACCCACCTCTCAGGCTCAGGCAGGAAGAGAGGACATCTGTTCCCAGCTCAGGAGGGGCTGAGAACCAAGGAGGAAACGGGTGTCCTCCTTGCAGGGGGTCTGGCAGTTGGCGGGAAGGCGTATACCTGCAGCCAGACCCCGCCAAGAAAGACCAGGACGAATGGCCGACCAGTGAGGCAGTGTCCTGTTTCTGTGGCTGTCGGGGGCCGGGGTGCTCTCACTGCCATCATCCCGCCAGCCCCTGGGGCTCAGTCCATTCCTCCTCCTCACACTTGTTAACTCTGTAACTCACTGCGGCAACCCCAGAGCTCCGCATTAGAACCTCCCTGTTTCACAGATTAAGAACTGAAACTCAGGGGCGCCTGGGTGGCTCAGTCGTTAAGCATCTGGCTTCGGCTCAGGGGGTGATCCCGGAGTCCTGGGATCGAGCCCCACATCGGGCTCCCTGGTCCACTGGGAGCCTGCTTCTTCCTCTCCGGCTCCCCCTGCCTGTGTTCCTTCTCTCGCTGGCTGTCTCTCTCTCTGTCAAATAAATAAATAAAATCTTAAAAAAAAAAAAGAACTGAAATGTAGAGAGGTTCTGCCCTTTGCCCAGGGCCCCATGGTCAGGGCAGGTACAGCTGGGATTCAAACATGGAGGTTTTCAGACTCCACATTGCATGTTCTTGCTCTCAGGGTCAATCAGACCCTGACCAATGAGGAAACAGCCAAGTACTGTTTTCTGGGAGCCTCACGCCACCTTGGGCTCAGTCCACCTCCTTCTCCAAGCCCTCCCCTGACCTTAGGCGCCTGTCTAAACCCAGGAGCCACTGTGGCCCGCCCCCGCCCTCACCCAGGGGTCCTGGCACCTGTTTCTGTTGCACTGACCTGTGACTTGTGTTTTCCCCGTGACCCTGAGAACTTCTGGAGGTCCAGCACCATGTCTTTCGTATCTGGGTCACTGGCACCCAGGATGAGGTCCACGTGTGTCTACATCACCTACGATGGAACCTAAGGGCCGACGGCCATTTCTCCAGCTCCTCTAGGAAAGGCAGTTTTCTGATGACCCCGCAGTCCTGCAGACACTGCACTTCAAGGCAGGGAAGCCAAGTTTTCGGGCTCCAGGAGCATCCTTTTCTTAATCCATAGACTGGGTATGGGCAGACCTTGCGGTCTACGGAGATGATGGAAGGCCTGCTAAAGATAACAGGTCTCCTTATGAAGGAGGCTCAGGGACAGATAGACACTGAAGAGTCAGAGTCGAGGTTTGTGACGGGGTTAGAGGCAAGGGGGGTCCCTGGGACCTCATCGATGAGCAATCATGTGTATCCAGCAAGGAGCCAAGGGTATCTGGCGGCTACTCCTCAAATAGCACGGGCTTCCTGATCTAGCTTGGGGGACCCACGGTGATCCCTAGGGGAGTTGGGGGTCAGATTGGGGAGACTCTCCCAGAGGCTGGAAGAAGGGACCATGCAGGAGAGCAGGGTACCGTGGGCGGTCCTGCTGGCTGGACCCCTGCTCCCGCCCACTGAGCCTGCCAGCCCTCTTCTTGGCCCGCCTCGGGATGGATCTGGGCTTGGGTCTCTCTCCTCTGAAGTTTGCCTGCCACCAGCATTAGCTGCAGCCGCTAGCAAATCGTACCCATGCACAATTTATTTTTTCAGACACAGGGAGGGAAAGGGACTTTCCCGAGATTACACAGCAAGAAGGAAGCATGTGATGATAATGACGAGGTGGTCCTTGCTCTGTTCCTAAGTGCGTGATACGTAATTATCCAAAGCCTCACCAAACCCCAATGGAACTGGCATGCTGCTACCACCATCCCCATGGTACAGCTCGTAGTGCTGAAGCACAGAAAAGTTAAGCAACTGGTTCCAGGTCACTCAGCTGCCAAGGCGAGGAGCTGCGGTTCAGACCCAGACATTCAAGTTCATGACCAATAGGCTATACAGACTTTCTAGGCGGAAGCGCGGTGCAGGGAAGGCCGTTCTGGCAGGCCTGAGCCTGATGGATTGGGACAGGGGTTAAGGGTAGGGCAGGAACAGCAGAAGGGAGGAAAGAGGGCCTGTTTGGAAGCTGAAGCAGGGAACAGACCCAGAATGAGCTTGCTTGCTTGGCAGACTGCTGGCAGAAGTAATTTTACTCTTTCCCAGTGGCTGCCTTGTCAACCCATTCTGTTGACCCCACCTTTCCCCACTCTTGGATGAAATCTCAGGCATATCTCATAACTTTTTCAGTCACTCTTGGGTTTTACCTAATTTTTTAGATATTAAAATAGTCTAGTCTAGAAGCAAAGCTTCAAGCTCTATTCAAAGCTTCTCCTTTCCCTCAAGTCTGCCTTACACTCAAAGACCTGTATAATGAGGAAGGAGGCACTCTTCCTCATTAGGGGTATTTCTGTGGGTTCTTCAGAGACACCCCCCCATCACTAGGGATCTCCCACCAGTTTCTACCTGGGCAAAGCCTCCTTGAGCTGGCTGGGCTTATAGCCCCCTTCAGCACCTGCCTTCCGGGGTCCAACCCAACATGAGTCCTTCTGATAGGATCTCATGCCCCTTCCCTGCTTCACCCCCCCCCACACACACACACCAACCCTCTTGGGGGCAGGTCCTAATTCAAAATGACCTCAAACCAGCCACATTCTGCAAGGTTCTCTCTCCGGCCCTGGGAAACACACTTGTATCCTGGCCCCCGAAGGTTGGGAGGGCAGGCCATTCCCAAAGCAGCTTGGTCCTTGCCCCACAGAAGCAAAGAAGCCTAGCCAGCCTCTCCCCTTCGTCGCTCACCCTCAGAATTCCAGGGGACACCGTCTTGGGTTTTCTGCAGCCCCTCACTCGGCCTGAGATCGGGGAGCATTGCCAACTGTCTCTAAAGAGAGGCGCCTCTCCCACCCCCTCCCCCCCACTTAGCCACACAGCCTCGGAGCGCTGACGACCAGGAGTATTTCTGGCCCAGCCCCTTTGCAAGTCTGTGCTTTGGTACAGGGGGTACTTAGTACCCGTTGTCCTCAGTTCTGGGGGTCTGGACTGGATTGGGCAGCAGGGGGCTGGAGGGGAAGGGAGGGACTGGAGTGGCATTTCCATTCAGGGGTCTCTCCGGCACAGACGCTGGTGACAGGCCAGGAAGGGATGAGTCAGAGACGAGGCGCAGGGTTCAGACCCCACCAGTGGAAGACAGTGAGTCACGCAGCCCGCGGGGATCAATTTGCAGTCCAGAGGCTGGTTTGGAACATGGAGTTTGAGGGTGTCCCGTGGGGGTGGAGCAGAGGGGTTGAAAGCATGGGCTTTGAAGTTAGGGCATTTGGGTTTCAATTCCAGCTCCATGACTTACCAAGAGTGCCTCCCGGGGCAGATGACTCAGTCTCTCTTGCGTTTCCCTGGGTGCACCATGGGAGCCTTAAGCCAGAGTGAAACTCTAGGGTGCAGCTCAAAGCCGGGCTCATGGGGCCCTCAGCAGGGTTCCCTGCAATCCCATGAGGAAGGGAGAATTACTCTCATCTCCCATTTTACAGATGGGGAAACTGAGGCACAGTGGAGCTGAGCAACATGCTGTGCAGACCCACCCAGTCAGGCCGCCCAGTCCACTCGCTGGGCCCTCACCTACCCTGCTACACCGGAGGACGCTGGCCCAGTGGGAAGGACGACCGCACAGGGTCAAATCCCACCTCCACTCCATAGGAATTCGTGAGCCGTTACTTCACCTTTCATGACCACAGTGCCCTCATTTCTATATGGTGGGTACTGAGCTCTCTGGGTCGTGAGGATTTAATTAGTTAATCCTTGTAAAGTCTGCTCTGTCTGTGTTAGGTGTCCCTCTTAGAGCCATTCTGGGTTGGAAGGATAATTAGAGGAATCCCCTCTCCTCCATTTTGAGTGGTTGACAGGCCTGAGATCACAAAATGGCAGAGTGGGGACTCATCCACTGTTTCTCAGCTATCCTGAAGCTGTTACACGGGATGAGGGCATAGAGAATTGGTGAGCAGACCCCTGGAGCCCCCGGACGGGAAGTCAGAGGGATGGTCAAGTGTGGACACATGGATCTGTAAGAGGTCTCCTCTTACCCAAGCCATGCTCGAATGAAACCCTTTTGCCCCCATCACCTCAGGCCTCCGGAGGAACCCCGCCAGGCAGGGACTCCCGGCTTTCACGACAGCTGAGGAGCACAAGGGCTGGAGAGGGGAAGGGACCCGACCACCTGAACCTTGGCAAGGGTCTCTTTCTGGTGACAGGGCTGTGGAAGGCAGGCAGCAGAGGAGGGGGGAGTATGGGCAAGCAGGTTGGGGCTGATGAGAGCAGAAAGCCTCCGCCAGGACACTTGGACATGGAAACTATGCTGCCGGTGCCTGTGGGGATTGTCAAGGGAGCCCGAGAGAGGACGGTCACTTTAATGAGTTCCCATGGGGGACAGGCTACAATTGCCTTTTCCAAAGTGTGTCCTGCTGCCTTCCTCACAGACAGGAGTGTCGGAGCCTTAACAGAGAACCCCTAGGGACCTCCAAATCCACCTCAAAAGAGGGCGTTGCTCGTGCTGGGATTTCACACCATGAGATGAGGCGGGCAGAAGTCTGGCAGGGGGGGCCTGCCTTTATGTCACAGCACCAAGAACCCTGCCACCTGCTTTGTCCCATTTCCATCAGTGCATCTCGGCTCTGCATCCATGTTTCCCTCTGGCTCGTAAAGGCCGATCGGTACCAGCTCTCATTTATATGGAAGCTCATGTCTTTGTCACACTCCGAGCTCAGCCTTTGGAAGAGGCAGAGAAGACTTTGGTCTTCTGCTCTAATGAAGGTCCTATTCCGTCTAGAGGGACGGCGGGGGACCTGTTCCCATCCAGCTTCAACTCCGATTGGCTGTGCCCATCCTGTGTGTTAGCCATGTATTCACATTTTCACATTCATCTTGAGTCTCATGGCTTTACAGAGATTTCAGAAGTTTGGGGAGGGAGCGTGATGCTGGGGAACGAGAGACGTGGGTTACTATTCAAGGATAGGAGGCTTGGTTTCTCGGTTCTCCTTCAGCTATTGATTTTTCATTTAATTATACATGAACTGTGATGACAATTTCTTGAAGTTTATTGGGATTTGCTTTTATAGCATGCCACGTGATGCACGCGGTAACATCTGCCAATGTTCAGTGTGTGCTTGAAAATGACGTGTCAGGCGCAGAAGCGCCTACCTGCTGTTTGTCCTTCTGCTGTGTGCCTCTGTGGCTTGCTTCTTTGTATGTCTTGTAATTTTGGATTGCAAGCTCACGTTAACAAGGGTTTTATCCATGAGTATCCCGTTGGTCTCTTACTGTGGGAATGTCCTCCAGAGAGGCTTGTATTTACTATTGTCACATGCTCTGTGGGGGTCACACAGCCCACATTTGCTTTGTATGTTAACTAGCAGACCTGGCAGTTCTGGAACCATGTGGGTAATGCAAATTCAAACCTCAGATTTGTGCTAGGGAAGGTCTAGAGTCATGATTTCTCAAGAGAGACTTCATTTTTGTTTTTCCAACCAGAGCCAAAAATGAGACGTCTCTGGACAACTTTTTTTTTTTTATTTAACCATTTGTCTTTTCATTGAAGATGTGCTTGGTTCAGGTGTCTTGGTTTCAGACCTCTTTTGGCAAGGGCTCAAGGCCTTGTCTCCCAACCGTATACAGATATAGAATCCAAGCTCCTTGGTTACCAAGATCAGCAGAGGCCAACACCTCCCCACACCTGTCCCTGTGTCACCTGCAGACCCACGCTGCAGGGCAAAGGATTGGCATCTGCTTATCACTCTGATTCTGGCTTCCTCTTTGTTTATGGTCCCTGGGGATTTCTTTAAGATCCTGGAAGGTCGCTGGGTATTTAACAGAACGTCTGTTTTACTTTAGTATCTCTAGGCATGGAACCATCCCCTCGAAGGTTCCATCCACCATGCCCAAGACCGGGGTTCCACTCCTTCAGCCTCTGAGTGACGCTGGTCAGCCCCGCCCCCCCAAACCACTTGTCTGACTCACTGTCCCCAGCCACCTGCCCTACAACCTCACTCAGATGAAAGGCGTGAGATTGTTGGGTGGGTGGCAGGCAGGGGCTGGATATACCCGTGGCTTCTGGAGCAAAACACCTGAGTCCCTAGTGATCCTTCCAGGGTGTCTGGTGACATCTCAGCGCTGAGGTGCACTTGGGGACAAAGGCTCTGCAACAAAGGGACAGATTTCTCTAGCAGTGCCTGGGTGAGCGGGAACGTGCAGCTCCCAGCCTCACCTCTACAGCTGATTCACACCCAAGGTGTCCCAAACCGCACTCACCCCGCTCCCAAGCTGACTCCTCCACCGGGCTCCCCGGACCGCCCGTGAGCGGCACCAACACCCGTTCCTTTGCCCACCAGACACCGGGAGGTTTTCAGAGGCTCCCGCTTGCAAGCACTGCAAGCCAGTCACAAAATCTTCGATATTCCAAATATCTCTCAGCTCTGAACACTTCCTGCCATCCCCGCTGCCTCCACCGCCTCCGCTGTGCCCGGCTCTCATTACCGCTCACCGGGGCTACTCCCACCTCCATTCTGTGACGAGCAGGTGCTCAGAGTGCACAGTTGTCAGGAGCGGGGGTGGGGGCTCACCTGCCGCCCTTGCAGAACCCCCCACACACACACACACGGATCAGGCATCCCTGCGCTCTCTGAGCCAGAGCCCTCTTTGAAGTGCAAACTGTCAGAAGCCAGCAGCCTGAACAAAGGTGCAGAATGGGCCCGGAGGCCTGTGATCTGGCTCGAGGGGGGCTTGCCCTTTGGAGGCAACCACGCTGAGCCCCCCTTTTCACTTCAGCCAGAGCTTGATAGGGACAGAAAAACCACAGCGCTTACAGCTTTGAAAAAATGACGGAGTAATTGTGCCAGCTTGTCCTTCTGGGCCATCCCAACCCCCATCCTTCCCTCTTCCCAGCCCCGAGCTTCACCCCGGGAATGACCCAAACCCCCGGCGAGGCCCAGGAACAGGAGGTGAGGATGGGGGCCAGGTCAGGTACTACCTGGCAGACGAACCCTGTGACGCCAGCAGTGACCCGGACACGCTTCAGACAGGGCATCGTGCCCTCCGAGCCGAGTCCATGGCCCTGCCCAGGCCTCGCAACAGACCCTCCAATGTCCTTAAGACACAGTCTTGGCCACACTCGCTCACAGGCGACCAAGACACAGAACTCACTGCTTAGCGATGGCGTGCCCTGTGACAAGGGGCAGTACTGACTCTCAATCTCTGAATGCACCGGCCTCCCAAGGGCGGCCAATCCCAGAAAGCAGGGGGTTTGGGGGCGAGAGCTGAGCCTGGAGAGCGGCCCCCTCCACCACTGAAAGCTGTGCCACTTCAGGCAAACGAATCGATTACTTTAACCAAGTCTCCCCCGTGACACAGCTCCTCACTTTGGGCTTCCCTGGGCGCTGGGGAGGGGGTGCGTGGTGTGGAGGTGGGCACGGGGAGAGAAGGGGATGAAGGGAGACAGTAAAGCGCTCACTGGGGCTCGGCCTGTGGTGGGTGCACGGAGCTCATGGCTGCTTTCTCCGTCAGTATGCATGAAGGATTTTTGGACAACAGAACACTGAACCTGGTGAGATGACCAGGGGGAGGGTGGGGAGGGGTGGCCTGGAGTAGGTGCCGTGGAGGAGGGCCAGCCCTGACTTCACAGCGGGACTCCACAGCCCTCTCCCACCTTCCCACCTACCTGCCGGGACCAGGGGCAGACAGGGACATGCTCCCATTTTGTCCTGCTGGCCCAGGACCAGTTGGATGAGTTGTCCTGGGGTCCCAGGTCCACTGCTTGGCTACTCCCTGGCCTCACTGACCCCATCAGTACGGGGGTGACAATTGGAGAAAAAATGAATGGAGGGCCTAGAGTGTGTCAGGCACTAGGCTGTGAGCTGTGGGTAGCGTGGGATGATGTGCCCCCCCCCCCCGGCCCTGGAGGGACAAGGCCATGGGTCAGTGCCCAAGAGGCACTGCAGGCCATGGGAGGTCCTTGGAGAGGACACGAGGAGAGTGGGAGGGGCCGGCACCCCCTGCAGCCTGCCAGGTGGAGGGCGTGGGGCATGCTCCTGAGGGCACTGGGCTCCAGCCCCCTGTGGCACTGGCGTGGAAGAGGGAGGGGTGGAGCAGGTAAGAACAGAGCCTGGCAGACCAGTCAGGACGGGTAGGGGTGCGCAGGGTGGGAAGACATCCAAGAGGGGAGACACCGGGGATTTCATGATCAGGGGGCGGGGGTGCTGGGGAAGGGGAGGATTTGGGGGCACACCTGCTCAAGGCCCGGCAAACGGGTGGCCACGGATGCGCAAAGGCGTGGCTCGAGAGCAGAGCAGCGGACCCTTGAGGGTTATAGGCTTGCCTGGGGTTGCAGCTTTTGAACCCACGAGGGTGCCCTATGTGGGGAGAGGGCTCCTCCTGGTTGCTTGTCTCATCAGAGAAGGCACCTGAGTGCCCAGAGAATGGCCTGCTCTCCCAGGCTCTGTGGCAAGAAACTTGTTAGGGACCCAGCCCACGTGCTCCCTCCTCGGTGGCCACTGTGATCCCAAGTGGGGAGTGGGCAGTGGCGGGACCTCCCCCTCCCAGGTGCCCGCCTGCCTGGCAGCACCTCGGTCTTAACCTGGGTAGGGGTCCTCACCTCCAGCTCAGCCCACTTACAGGCTGCCAGGTGGGGGGAGGCCGGGAGGTGGCGAGCTTGGAATCAGGCCACAGCCACAGCGGGAGGGACAGGCCACACCCCCCTCCTCACACAGGCACAGCCGGAAGAAATGAGACAGACACGTCCCCACCCCAGGGGCTAGACCTTAGTTTCGGAATGTGACAATTTATTTGGGGGGCAAAAGAGGCTTTTCACTCCCCCTTCCTGGCATTGATACAACATTGAAGAGCAGCGGAACTAAACGTACAAGACGAGAGTAATCGGCACAAACCCCCCTCCCCCGGCCCGGAAACAACCAAATCCAGAACAGAACCAAAACCCACACCCAAAACACGCCGTCTTCTCCACCCGCAGCCTCTGGGAAGGGGCAGGTGGCCTGGGGGACCCACCCCCACGCGGGGGCGGCACCTCCACTCCTGGTCTCCTGCCTACCCAACTCCGTCCCTCTCTTTCACCACTGGAGGCAAAGTTTAGCCAGCTGGGAGCTGGATGGGTGAACCACAGACAAAGGCAACACTTCATTTTTAAAATGAGAAAGAGAAAAAAAGAGACAGCGCCCCTCCCCAAATATAGAGCTATATACGTATATTTTATATATATAGAATTCATTCGTGCACAATTCATTAAATGAGCTTTTCAAAAATTAAAAAAATTATAAGATACATTTCTTTAGGCCTTTGTGTTTTTAAATTAAAACGAACAAAACGTGTCCATCTGCACCCCACCCAATAGCAGGGGTTCGGCCCCAGAAGTCTTCGTTCCTTCTACCTTGGCCTCTTGCAAGGGGTCCCCTGTTAAGACCACCAGCCCCGTTTGCCTAGCTGAAGCTCTGCATACAGTAGGCACTCACTCCCCGTTGGAGTGGGGTATCGACTCCTTCAAGTCAGGGCAGGGGGACCCCGCGGGCCTAGGGCGTGGGGTCTTCAGTCCCCATCAGCCTGTCCCCCTATTTCGGCATCTTGGTGACTGTCAGCAAGATGGAGTCAGGTTAGGGAGACCCACTCCTGGGGTGTTAGCCCCTAAACTCCTTTCTGAATCTGAGCGGAGATGCAGACTGAAAAAAACGAAAACCTCTAAACACTTTCCTTTTCTTTTTAAAAGTGATTCCTTAAACCATACACGCCCCCCGAGGCTGCCGCTAGTGCATGGGAGCCCAAAAGTGGAACTGACCGTGTGGGGCTCCACTGTCCGGCATGGGCCAAGTGCAAAAACAAAACAAAAAACAAAAAACCCCAAAACACCCAACCCAACCCAACCAACCAATAAAACCCCAACAGGTGGGAATGGCGGTGCGTCCACTTGGGTCCCCATGGAGGCTAAAAGGGCTGGTGATGGACCAGCACCCCTAACAGGTTCCTCCTCCGGGCTGACCCCTCACCCAGGACTGCCTGGCAAGGGGGTGGGGGGAGCCTGCCAGCTCTGCAGCGGCTGCAGCGTCCGGGCCCCCACCTGACGGGGCTTTCCCCAAAACGCCAGAGCAGCTAGGCTCTTCACCCCAGCGAAGCAGCTTTGCCTCCCGGAGCCCCAGTTTCCTGGTCTTTTCCAAGGGGTGATCCCTCCCCCTCTGCCTACCTCGCACTGAGGTTGGACCTCAATCATCGTTTCTTTCCAGAGCAGGGGAAGGACGGAGCTGATTTTGCCCCAGAACCCTTGGCAGGGCAGGAATGAGAGGGGGCTGCGGGACGCTAGAGGCCCCGTCGCCAGTGACCTCGGCCAGCACTGAGTCCTCAGCAGCCGTCTGGACACCAGCAGTGCTTAACGAAGAGGCCTTGAGCCCGATACACCCATTTCACAGAAGGGCACACTGAGGGTCAGAGAGGAGAATGAGACAGGGAGGTGTCCCAACTTCCCACCTCCAACTGGAGACACCAGACCTCACCTGTCTCCTATGACACGTGGGTGGGGAGGGGGTGGCATTAAGGGGAGGTGACAGAGGCCCCTACCGCTACTGAATATGGGAGATCGGGCTTTGGGGGTATTTCACATATAAAAATAAAGCAAACCAGAATGCAACTTCTGCTTGGTAATTAGGCAAACGGAAAAGCAGCAAGGGGAGAGGAAGGGCCTGTAGGAGGCTGATTCGTGCAAGAGTGGCGGGGGGGGGGTTGTGGGTCCCCGCTCAGAGCCGCCCTGGGAGAGAGGTAAGGAAGGCTCCACTCTCTCGACCCTGTGCCCACCTGGGCCTCCCAGGGGAGGAGCCCACCTCGAAGCAGTGTGCGAGCGCGCCTCTGCATGTGCTGAGATGGGGTGGGGCCATGTGGCTGAGGGTCGGGGCAGCAACACCTGTGGAAAGAGAAGGGACAGGCATGCCCTTCTCCCCATGGTTACCCCCGATCCCTTAGGGTCACCACCTAAGATTCTCCCAGAGCCTACAGCTCCTGTCTTCCTGAAGCCTGTGCCCCCGACCTGGCCAGGGAAGCTCAGGGGTGTCATGGTCTTTGGGGTGATGGGGAGGGAGGGACCAGATGACCCGACAAGCTGGCAAACAAACAGAAGAGAGCAAGAAACCCAGCTGTATCTACTCACCAGCCTTCCTGGACAAAGTCACCGAGGGTGCACCAGTGGGACTCCTGCTGACCCCCCCACCCTCCCCCAAAATCTCAGCCCCATTCGCCTGGCCCCTGCAGCTCTCGCTAGTTCTATGGGGACCAGCGGTCAGCCTTCCCTTTGAAGGAGGGTAGGTGTGGAGTCTGGGCCCAGGACAGGAGGGAGGCCTCCCCCTGCCTCAGGCCGAGGAGAGCGAGCGAGCAGTCGGCCAGACCCCAGGGACCCGCCGGGCCCAGGCCTCCACCCCCATTCCCAACATCGCCACCTCACCTGTGCAATCATTGCGGTACTAGTTTTTCTTTAAATATCTCTTTCTCTCCCCCCCGCTCCCACCCCGACCCCATAGGAATCCCACAATATTTTTTTCTATTTCTTTTTTTCCTCTTTTTTTGTTTTTTGTTTTTTTGCAAAACTAATTCTTTCACTTTCCTGTCATAAAATCACCTCTGAAAACACAACGTCTTTACAAAAAAGTCACGAATGACACGGACTCTCAGGAAAACACATTTCTATGGTCTCTGGAAAACACCTGTAACTGGCACCCCAGGCGGCCACTCACCTGGGGTGCAGGGTCGGGGGGGGACATCCCCTCTAAGGACAGAGGAGAAATACCAGCCCTTATTTGGGGGGAAGCCAATTGGCACTTGGACGGCCACAGAGCCAACACAAAGGGCAGGGTGGGGAGGGGTCTAGGAGTGCCAGCCCCCCAAACCCTGTGAGGGCCCTTGTTCTACATCCTGGGGTGGGGAGGGGCAGGGACCATGCCACGGCCCCTGGCAAGGAGATTTGGAAGAACCAAGTCCTCCCATACTTCGGACAAAGGCATTTGTTACCTAACGGGATTCCCTTTCTGCCTCCTCCTACCTTTTGCCATCACGCTTCTGAGTTGAGACCCCTCTCGCTGCACACGCCAGGAAGCTCCCTCGAGCCATGCTCAGGACCCTGCCCCCCAGGCCAGACTGAGACCCGGGGTTGGCCGGGTGGGTGCCTCCCACAGCGCCCCAGAGCCCGGGTCCCGCATACGCTCCCTCCCCTGGAGAACAGGCTTCCTCTTTGGTCACCCCCTTTGGCCTGCCCCCCTCCCCAATCCAGTGCCCGGCCTAAAGCTGGGGCCCTGGTCTCTGCCACCGGCATGGACACTTCAGCTCCCTGGCAACAGAGAGAAGGAAAGCTGCCCTGGGCGCCGGGCCCCTCCACTGCTTTGAGCAGGCTGCACTCTGAGAAAAGCCTCAGTGGTCAGAAGCAAGGGCAGGGGGGCCGGAGAGGCAGGAGCCCCCGGGGAGTGGTTTCCAGGCTTCCTCCTTCCCCCAGATGCGGGGGAGGAAGGAAGGGGAAGGCCGGGGTGGGGGTCTCCCCTCTCCACCTCAGTCCCCACCATGCCATGCCTGCAGCAAAGGCCTGGCTGGTTAGGCAGACCACCCAGAAGGGTGTGGAGGCGTGCACCCCAGCAGAGCTGGGCCGGGGGGCGGGGATTGGCCTGGGGGCTCCACGCCAAACTCCTCAGACCCGCACCAGTCAGGGCAAGGAAAGGGCGGGCCTTTGACAACCCCGTTCTGAGGAAGCCTCAAAGCTGCCTGGAAAGCCCGGGCCCGCGCAAACACGCCGTGGGACAGCAGGTGCGCGTGCCAGCTGGAAGTTTCCACAGCAGGTTCTTGTAGCACCTTTGGTCAAGAACTGAAGGGCCTTTCAGATGCTGGGAGGCCGGGGCAGGGTGACCAGCCGCTCCCACCTCTGAGATGGGGAGGCAGAAGGAGCCTAAGGGGTCCTGCCCGGGTGGGTCCAGAAGTGGGCGGGAAGACCCTGGCCTCTGGCTCCGCTCCCGCTCCCCTCACCATGTGGAGGGAGGGGCTGAGGCCGGCCTCACCTCAACCTCCGACTGGGCTTCGCCATCCCTGGCCCTCCTGCCCAGGCATCCAGGGGAAGGAAAGGGACAGCGCCCCCACTGGGAGGGGGTCTCCTAAGGGGCCCCACAGCTGCCGGGTTAGCACCGAGAAATCAGATGCTGTGTGTGAGAGCTGGAAGCAAGCTGGGGAGAGAGAGACAGAGTGGGATGCGGAGGTGGCAGCTGAACCCCAGGTTTGGGGCTCCCTGGGAGCCCCCCAGCAGGCCCCACCATGCACGGGCAGGGAGGGTGCCCGGGGACAAGAGGGAGGACTTGCAAGTGCCCTCACCCCACCCCAGCCCTAACCCGTTCCAGGACCGCTGCTCCCACCGGGCTTTGGGGGGCTCCAACTGGCCAGCCCCATCCCGGGGTCCACACCGAGCCCCTTGAAACAAGCAAAGCACAGGCAGAGGTGTCCGGGGGCGGGGGTGGGAGCAGGAGTATGACTTAGGGCAGGAGGGCCCCCCCCAAACCCCCCTCCTTGGTGGAGCCCCCTCACTTGCTCACCCCACTGCTGCCACCACCCCCAGTGGCACCTGTGACCCCTGTAGCCACCTTCTCGAAATCCTCAGGGTTGCAGAATTCCTTGATAGTGACTGTCAGAAGGTTGCTGGTGACATCGGTGACCACCACATTGGAGCAGGGTGACATCTCGGGGCGCCAGTCCCCAGCTTCGGGCTCAGAGGCTGTGCCGGCAGGCTCAGGGGCCGCGGGTGGCGCCTGGCCCGAGGCAGCAGGGACGTCGGGAGGCACCCGCTTGCCGGTGGCCGCGGCCTCAGGAGGGATGGACAGGTCGAGCACTTCGGGCTCACGCCAGTCGGGAGCAGCTGGGCTCACGGTCTCAGGGAGCAGCTTGGGGGGCGCGTCATCGGGGTCGGAGGAGGACTGCGGCGCCGGCGAGGGGCAGCCAGAGGAGCTGGAGCTGCGGGCGTCGTAGGGGGCAGCGGGGGCGGGCCAGGAGCAGCCCGGGGCCCGGGGAGGCCGCCGCGTCCGCCTTGCCCGCCGGCGGCGGAGGCAGAGGGCCGGGGGGGCTTGTTGTAGAGCGCGAAGGCGCCGAACTTCATGTGGCGGATCTGCGAGCGCAGGATGCTCTCGCTGAACTTCTTGCTCTTGCCGATGACGCGGTTCCTCGAGGGGACCTTGGGGCGCGGGATCGCTCCGGCCCCCTGCCCCGCGCCGCCCCCACCCGCGCCCTTGTCGATGACCTTGAGGTTGAGGATGATGCGGTTCCGCTTGGGCTCCCGGGGCTTCACCTTGCGGTTGATGATGCGCACCGTCTCGGAGAAAGGCGAGATGGGGGGGCGCAGGCCGGGGCTGCCGCCCTGGGGGTCTGGGCGGGGCAGGGGGCGGCGGGACATGCGGTGGCAGCGGCGGATGTCCTTCTTGAGCCGGTGCACGGCGGCGCTGGAGTGCAGCTTGGGCGACGAGGCGCTGGCGCTCGGCTTGACGGAAAAGTGCACGTCGCTGATGCGGAGGGCCTCGGCCTGGGCCCGCGCCTGCGGGGCGGAGGGGGCGGTGAGCGGAGGCTGGGCTGCCCCTGCGCCAGCGCCCACAAGCCCCGTCTCATCAGACCATCCTGAGAGCACCTCGGAGAATCCGTGGCGCTCCCAACCCCGTCTTAGAGATGAAGGGAAACGGACTCGGACAGGGGAAAGCCAAGTGCGTGGGTCTGAGGGCGGGTCGAGCCCTGGTCCGAGTGGGACTCCAGGACCCACTACTTTTGACGGCTGTAGGCCCCTGGGACAGCTGCCCTGGCCGACCCAGAGGAGTGTCAGCAATCAGGACGCTGCATGGAAAGAACGGCCCTTTGCTCAGAAGCCCCTGACCAAATCTGCTCTGTGAAGGAGCCCAGCCTAGCCTGGCACTCCTCCACGGACCAATTCTTGGTGACAGAAGGAAGAGGGAGGCCCCTCCCTGCTCCACCCCACACCCCAGCGCCACTGACCTACTTGCAGGGTCCCAAAGGCTCTGTGCTCTCTGCTTCTAACAGGCTGCACCTCCAGCTTGCACTTGGCCTCCCTGGCTGACCGTCACCTCTGGGACAGCCCCTTGGCCCTCTCAGCCCCTCCTGTATGCGCCCAGCCCCCTTCACTTCCCCTCCTGGGTCTGATTCATGTCTGCCCAGGATCTGGCCCAAGGCCTGGGGCTAAGCAAATCAGTGCCAACAGATTCCAAAGCCAGCACCTAAAGCCTAGGCTGGAATCCACCCCAGGAAGACAAGGGCCTGGGGGGGATGGACCACGAGGTGGGACCAACTTCACATCTGTGCCAGGATGGCCTGGGTGGGGGGAGGGCAGAGCAGGCCTGTGGGCAGCCAGGAACTGTCCCAGGCTCCCTGCAGCAGCTCACCTGCCACTCATGGAAGATAAGGGGTGTGGCAGGGCCCTCAGACACCCCGAGTTGAGAGCAGGGGACTCATAAGGCCATACAAACCATCCTCCAAGACCAGTCCTTCCTTCGCTACCTAAGTGCTAGAGTCACAAGCCAGCTGCTCGGAACTACTACACACACACACACACACACACACACACACACACACGGCCTCTCCCCCACGGGCTGCCCTCCCTGTAGAAGACGCACGATGGGCAGTGAGGATGTTGGGTGATTCAATGTAATAAAGGACGGATGGGGCCTACAGAAGCACAGCTTGGGGACACAGGCCTGTCTCAGAGGATGAAGCCTTAGTAGGAGGGAGCCCTGGTCCTTTCGGAGCCAATGATGCTCGAGGCAGCTACAGAGGGTCTGGTGGCCTGCCGCAGGGCTGCCCCTAAGACCAACAGGGGAGGTAGAGAGCCCAGCGGTGAAAGGATGCAGTGGTCAAGGGACTAAAAGCAAAGGCTGACAGACATCGTGGCTCCTGGTGGGGGAGACGCGCTAGGTGGTGTCTGCCTCAAGCCGGGTGGGAGACAGTGGTGGCCGAGGGGGAGGCCACATTCCCACAGTCAGTCTATGAGCTCCCTGAGAGCGGGATGTGTGGTCTGGGGTCTCTCCATGCCCCACCCCCCCAGCACTAGACACTTAACCGGTCCCTGGGAGGTAGCCTGTGTGCCCCTAAGACAAACCTAGGTTGTATCTGACCACAATCCCCCAAAGGGGTGTTTGGGGACTTACTTGCTGAATTAGCAAGATCTTTGGAAGCTGGTAGAAACACATTTTTAACGCTACCTGGCCCTCCTGACCCCGCTGGGAGGGGGTCTCCTGGGGCTGCTTGGCCAACAGTCCCTCTGAGCACTAGGTAGCAGCACCCATGGCCCAGGGTGCCCCATGCCAGGGTTCCTTGCTCCTCCTGGGCCCCGGCTGGTGGAGCCAGGGCCTCAATCCCTCACGTCCCTTCTCAGACAAGGGCGGGAGAGAACCAGCCTCTCCTCGGCATGGCAAGCAGGGCCTTCTGCAGGTTCACCCCCAAGGGAGCTTGGGGGAATCTCCACTCTTTCTGATCCCTCCCAGGGGGTTGGCGTTCATGCCAGACCTCTGTCTTCATGGCTCTGCCCAAGTCCAGGGGTGAGGGTCCCTGAGGCGGGGCAAAAGTGGGAAACCTCAGAGCTGGGATGAAACTCTGGCTTGGCGGGCCATCACATACCGTCAGGTACTACACGCTACCTGCTCACTGCTGCGTCTGGCCCATAGCACGTACTCGAGAAAGACGGGGTTTCTCTCCACGGGGGGGGCGGGGCAGGGGGCTGATGAGCAACGATCTTTTACTAATGGACAGTTTCCAAACTTCTTATGAGAGACATTTCTTACTTCATAGCTTCTAACTATTGTTGTTGTTTTTTAAAAAAGACTGGTTTACCCTTCCTCCTCCTCCTCTCCCCACCCCAGGCTGAGAATTCTGTGAAGGTGGGACCTGGGTCTGCCTGTGAATTAAAAATGCCAACCACAGCCACCGTGTTTACGGCACGCTGACGGCGGGGAAAGGCACGGCGGTGAGGGGTTGGCGTGCAGCACAGACGACAGCACAGAAGATGAAAGACCTGGATTCTACCAGGTCTGAGTGACCATGGTCACTCTCTGTGACCAGTTCCACAACCTCCCTGGCTTCCATTTTTCCAGGTGTAAAATGGGGCTCAATCACAACCTACCTCACGGGCTCCTGGTCCCCTTCAGAACGGTTCCGGGCAGAAAGTAAGTGCGGAGTATAATTTGTTTACTATACACGCTGCCTCTCGCTGACTCAGAGAGCCAGGGGCTCAGACCAAGCTGGTCTCTATCACCCCTTGCAAACACCCACATAGCTCTCCTAAGGCTCGGGTCCTCTCAGCCACCTCTCCCCCGCCTGCCCCACCACCCCTGCAGCCTTCATGGCTCCCTGGGTGTGTCCACCTTGTCCCCTCAACCGGATGTATGCACTCTCTGAGGGACAGGGTGAAGAAAAGGAGCCAGAATGAAGCCAGGAAGCTGGGTGGTGGGACCTCATGTTAAGTCACCTCCTCTCTCTGGGCCTTTTTTTCATCTGGGTAATGGGAATAACACTCCTTCATAGGGTTGTTGAGAGGACTGAAGGAGAAAATCCAAGGGAGGGCTCAGCCCTGTTAGGCCCAGAGCCAGTTCTGGAGCTAAGAGCTATCGGAAAAAAAAAAAAGGCACTTCGCGAATCCAAGCTCACGGTCATTACTCACTTGACCACTAGAGGGCGCCCCAGCTGCGCTGAGAGGCTGTCACACAGCCCACCGGCCCTCAGGCTCCTCCGCCCCATCCCTCCTCCTAAGAAGCATCAAGGGTTAAGGGTGCTCCTCCACGGATCCCCTAACGGGTGTGGGTTGGGAACAGGAGTCACGGAAATATGTAATTCTGGAAACCAGTGGTTCTTTCACGTCTGCTTTAAGTTCAAACCCTTACCCATGCATAGAGAAGCCCACCCCACCCTCCTGGGGCTTTGAGCCTTTTGCACAAACGGGAGATGCCAAGGTTGTGCATTCTGCACAGTCTCTTCCCTGCCCTTCCCGTGCCAATCGCTACCAAGTCACCGGCTGTCACGGCGGGAAGGGGCCCCGCGGTAACTTTAGCACTACTGGGCCGATGGTGGTGTCCCACCGACGCCCGTCTGCAGTCTTGCCTGTCTCCTCATCTCACCTTCCCTCTCAGACTCTGTTCTTTCTCACTAAGAGAAATTAAATAACCCCCCCGAAACCTCTAAGATGGCTTCCTCTGGGGCTAGGTTTCCCTCCCTTGCCAAGGCTAATACACTATGCTTCTGCTCCCCCACACCCTACCCTCATTAGAAGCTTCAGAAACAGCCAGGGGTGGGGGGAAGCCAGTGGCCCGGCCCAGGGGATAAACTCAAAGTGAAGTGATCTAAGGTCAAATTCAAGTTGCATTCCCCAGTGAGGAGGGGAGGCATGCAGAACAAATCCTAAGAGAGAGAAGGAAGCTGGGGGCAGGGAGGCAGGTGGCCCCCAAATGCTTCTCCTGTTCCCAGCCCTAAGGGAAACCACATTTACTTTCCCCGTGGATTCTAATTCCAGGCAGAGCCCTACCAGCTCAAGGCTGGGGGTGATGAGGGTTCGCCTCACTGGATGAACGCAAGTAACCTCCCTGCCACCCCCTCAGGAGGACAGCCCCCACCTGCCTCATCCACCCCCATGCTGGAGGCCGGCTGGCCTGCCTGGACCCTGGTTTTGTCAGCGAGGATTATCCTCCTCCCTCACTCCCCACTCCCAGGCCCCTCTTGCTGAAACTGGGGCTGGCCAGGGCCGGCTGCCAGGGGCTCGGTCGGGGGCTCACAACCACCCCCTGCCCAGCTGGGGCCCCTCTGGAAAGGTCCGCCTGCCTGGGCAGCCGAGGATCTGTCCCTCCCTTGCAGGCCCCATGCTGCGCCAGGGCTAGGGGCCCGAGAGGGGGCTGCTGGGGCTGGGCCAGGTTACCTTCAGGAGGAAAGTTTTGGGTTTGGGTCCCCTCTTCTTGGGCCCATACAGCTCACGCTCCCTCTCCCTGCGGCCGAGAAACGCCAAAGGTTAAAAAGAGCCCCTTCCCGGGCCCCACTCCGCGCGGCCTTCCCCAGCTCTCCCGCTTCCCCCGCTTCCCCGCGCGGCGCCCCAGCCGAGCCTTGGCCCCGCCGCCCCTGCCAGCTCCCCAAACTCACTTCTGCTCGAAGGCTGCAATGAGCCGCGAATCCAGGATGTTCTCCTCGGGCTCCCAAGTGCTGTACCTGCCGAGTCACACATGCACAAAATAAAAATGAAAACCTAACAGGCAGAGGCACATGCGAGGCAGCAAACGTGCACACTCCCCCCCCCCACCACCAAGGGGGAAAAAAAGGCCCGAGAGTCCGCTGCCTCCCCTCCCCCCTCCCCCCTCGACCCCACCGGCACTTACTTGATGGCCCACCCCTTCCATTTCACCAGGTACTCGATGCGTCCCTGAAAAACAGAGAAGAAAAAAAGGGGGGAGTGGGGGTGGGGAGGATGCGGGGACGCGAGGAGGCGGCGGCGCGGGGGTGGGCGAGAGAGCGGGTTAGCGGGACCGCTTCGCCCTGATGGGCCGAGGACCCGGACACCAGCTGCGGGGCAAGGCGTCCCGCCTCGGGAGGCGGCTCACCTTTCGGATGCGCCGTTTGATGATGGATTCGGCCGCGAAGACCCGCTCGCCCACTGCAGACAGCTCCATCTTGCTCAGCGGCACCCACAGCCCATAATACTCCCTGCTCCCGCGGCCGGTGCTGCACCGCTCGCGCACGCGCCGCAGCGCACAGGCCCCGGCGGGCGGGCGCGCGGTGGGGCGCGCGCTCGTGTTCCAGCTGCGGGCCGTCACGTGACCCCTCGGGGCCGGCGCGCAGTTGCCAGGACCTCCCCCTCCCCCGGGGCGGTTGCTAGGGAAAGTGAGCGCTCTCGGGGCGGGGGCGCGCGCTGGCTCTTAAAGGGGCCTCGCCTGGCGGGGGGAGTCCGGGCCCGGAACCCGGTGGATGCTTGGCGTGCGGGAAGCCTGGTCGGGCGCAGGGCAGTCTAACAAACACTTCCTTACTGCCTTCTCCATCTTCCCGGCCCTTGATGGCCGACAACTTCTCCCTCCTTTTAACACCTCCCCCTTGCAAGTCTCGCTAGGCCCCAGCGGGGGAAGGACGATGGAGTCTCTGCAGCTGCGGCGCATCCTCCCACCAGAAGTTTGCAAACAGTTAAATATGATACAGCAGAAATGCATTTGCTGTTGCCTTGCCAGGCCCTGCGGGAATTTCTTTAAAATATCGCCCTCCCCCTCCCCAATCCATTATTTATGTATTCGTGGGAGTGTGGTTTTGTAACCAGTTCGGATGAATTAAAACAAAAACTCAGCCGCAGAAAGAGGGGTGGGGGCGGTGGATGGGGTGGAGGAGGGCGGGAGGATCCTGTGCATCTGTTCTTCGGCCGGCTGGGGTCTTGGGCGGCACCTGCCTTCACCCCAGAGGCGGGTTGAAGATCGCAGCCAGGACTATGTGGCGGCGAGGGGAGGGACGGAGAGGCTGTCTGGTGAGATGGGTTCCTGGCACCCCACATTAGGCCCGAGTGGGTCATCCTTGGGTCATTTGGCAGAAACCACCCACATGACCTTGTCTATATGTTTTCTGATTCCCAGGCCCCCTGGCCTCGGCGCTCTCCGGCTGCCTGCAGTTCTTCAGTGGTTCCGCCATTGCTCACAGGGAGACCAGACCCCAGCTTCCTATTTGAGGAGAGACTGGGAGACCTGGCTGTCCCGGAGTGGACACAAAATAGCCCTGCCACACAAAACGCTCCATTTCTTTTCCTTTGAATTATTTAAACTTTATTTTTTATTACACCAACTGTCTTGTTCTTTGTAAATTAAAAAAAAAAAAACTTACTGTCCATAGTCTCCGTCAAACCATTGTTAATGTCATGAATTCTCTTCCAGCCTCTGTTCTCCGTCTATACAAACACACGTATGTATGAATTTGTATACGTTGTATATACATCGTATATATATATGTATTTCTTTTTAACAAAATGGGATCTTATGAATCACACTGTCTGAAATGTGCTTTTCTCCCTTCATGATATAAAGCGAACCTCTCTTGGTGTCATTAAATGGAAATTTTGCCACCATTTTCGTGGCTGTGGTGGAGCTGAGAGGGACGTGGTGAGGGTCAAGATCTCTCTTGCTTTCATTACTTGTTTATTAGAAAAGAGGATTTTTACTATTCTGTACTGTAATACCAATTCCTATGGTTTCAAATCGACCACATCAAAATTTCTGCTTACCATCCCTGTATCTATGCAGTTTTGTCCATTATTATCTTGGAAGAAATCCCCCCTCACCTTCCTTAAAATCAACATGCTCTTGAAAAATAGTTATTTGCTGGCCAGCCCAAAGTGGGCTGTGGTCAAAGAATAGAGCTGCCTTCCTGGGGATGATGGGGGTGAATGGGCAGATGAGCTGTGTGGACATGAGTGTGTGTGTGTGTGTGTGTGTGTGTGTGTGTGTTCAGCCTGAGAGAGACAGGAAGCCGGATTAAGTGGGTAAACATTAAATCCATTTGTTAGTTCATTCAGCAGCTTTTGTGACCCTTTTTAAGGTTTTGTGTTAAACCACCCAAACAAAGGTGCCCCAGGCTTGAGGAACTCTTCGTCAGGTGAGAGAGGGACCTGTCATATAGTGTGACTGGCGGTAGAATAAGCATGTAGTAATTTCCTATGGCAGCTGTAGCAAATTACCACAAACTTAGTAGCTTTAAGTAGCACAGACTTATTATCCTACAGTTCCAAATCAGCATCACTGAGCTATAGTCAAGATATCCCCAGGGCTGGTTCCTTCTGGAGGCTCTAGAAGAGAATCCATTCCTTGCCTCTTCCAGCTTCTAGAAGCTGCTGGCATTCCTTGGCTTATGGCTACATCATTCCAATCTTTACTTTGCCTTCCCCTGACTTACCTCCTGCCTCTTTCGGATAAGGACCTCTGTGATTACATTGGGCTCACCCACATAATTGAGGATTATCTCCTCATCTCAACAACCTTACTTTAATCGTATTTGCAAAGTCCCTTTTACCCCAGGGTAACGTATTACACAGTGTATGTAAGGTATCATATTCATAGGCTCTGGGGATTAGAATGTGGACATCTTTGGGTGGATGGGGCATATGCAGCCCACCACAAAAGGTATGTAAAGGATGCCTTGGGAATCTAAACGTGTTAGAGTTCTCCAGAGAAGCAGAACCATTAGGGTGTATATAGAAATAGGAGATTCGTTCTTGGAGTCGGCTCATGTGGTTATGAAGGTCAAGAAGTCTACAAACTGGCGAACCAGGGAAGCTGGTAGCCCAGGGTCCAAGAACTAGGAGGCTTTGGGTGTTAGTCCCCTGGTGGGAAAGGCAGAGAACCAGGGCAGGAGATGATCGATGTCCCCGCTGGAGAAGAGAAGGAATTCACCATTCCTCTGCCTTTTTGTTCTGTTCAGGCCCGCAGTGGATACATGATAACCGCGCATATTGGTGAGCGTGGATCTCTTTATTCAGTTTATGGAATCAAATGCTAATCTCTTCCGGAAACACTCTCAGGGACTCACCAGAAATAATCTTTACCAGCTATCTGGGCATCCCAGAACCCAGGCAAGTGGACACATCAAATGAACCATCATACTAGATAAGAGAGCAGTCCTCTACGTGGGGCAGAGGAGGCTGGGAGGGCTTCTCAGAGGTGGGGACATTTGACTGGGGCCTTGGAAGCTGAAGATGAATTTGCCTGCAAGTGAAGAATGAGAAAGGCAGCCCGGGTAGAGGAGTCAGCCAGAGCTTTAAGGAAAGGAAGTAACTTCCACGTTGAATCCTTCCACCTCTCCCACATCATCTTTTTTTTTTTTTTTAAGATTTTATTTATTTATTTGAGAGAGAGAGAGAGCATGAGCAGGGCAGGCAGGAGCAGAGGGAGAGGGAGAAGCAGACTCCCCACTGGGCAGGGAGCCCAACACCCAGGAACCTGGGATCATGAGCTGAGCAGAAGGCAGATGCTTAACCCACTGAGCCGCCCACTCTCTATTCTATGAGAGCAAGTTCTTTCTACCTCTTGCACAGTCTGTCCTTCTGAGATTTGGTCCAACACCGCAAGGGAAAACTTTAATCTCCTGGACTGTGCAAGCTGCTGCCCAGAGAAAGGGCGATTTCGTTAGCTTGTGCTACGAAACACCATCATTTGTTGCCGTCATACACAAGAATCTGTTTTTCATGCTTCTGTGGGTTGGCTGGGCTCAGCTGGGTGGTTTTGTGTATGTGTGTTTTGTTTTGTTTTTTTTCCTGGTCTTGCTTCGGGTCCTCCATGGGGCTGCAGTCAGAGACATGGCCAGAGGGGGCTCACACGTCCGGGGGCTTAGTACCAGGTGTTGGCTGGGCCTCGCTCTTGCGTGGCCTCTCACGATTCAGCAGTCTAGCTCAGGCTTCCTCACAGGGCTGCAGGAGCCATGTAAGGAGGCAAAGAACACTGCAAGGCTCTTAAGGCCCAGCCTTGAAAGTTGCTCAACATCGCTCCCACTGCACACTGTTGGTCAGAGTTGGCAGAATTCAGGGCCCTCGAGATCCCTGCCGCCCTGTGGGCCTCTCCCGGCCCGCTGTGCTTGTTTCGCATAATCCCCTCCACTGAGTGGGATGGCACTTGCAATGAGCTGATTTTCTCCCTGATCGGGTTCAGTGAACAGGTAAGGGCTTTTGCGATATGGTAAAGTCCCTAAACCAGCTGACCCTGAGTTAATCAAAGGGAGTCCTTGATCCGGTTCTCTTCTCGCAGCACTTCTGACACCAAACGTGTGGGTTTGCTCCTTGCACCGACAACCAGATTTTCAGCTCTTTAAACACCAATTGGATGTCGCGCAGGTCCCACAAGACTCCTTCAGGCACCGATAGCTAGTCTGGATCACTCAGACTTCTGCCCAGGCGGCTGTACATCGAGGGTTCCCATGACCATCTCCCCAGTTTTCATCGTTTGCTGCAACAGCTCCCAGGAATCAGGGAAACACTTGACTTACATTTACCAATTTATTAGAAAAGATCTAACTCAGGAACAGCCAAAGGAAGAGACACAGAGGGCAAGATATGCAGAGCGGGATGCAGACCTAACACACCCTCTCGGGGCACACCTGCTTCCCAGCACCTCCGTGCGTTCACCAGCCCAGAAGCTCATCCGAGCGCTTTCAAGGGCCAGTGGGGGCTCTTCAAGTGTCAACCACTTGTTCTAATCACTTGGCCTGTCGACAAGTCTCATCCTGAAGCTACCCAGGGGCAGGTGCACCAAGAGTCATTGCATTAGCATAAACTCAGGTGTGGCGGAAGGGGGCTAATGACTGAATAACACAAGACCCTCCTCTCATCCCATCACTTAGGAAATCACAAAGGTTTTAGGGGCTTTGTGCCAGGAGCCCAGGAAGAAGACCAAGTATACATTTCTTAAACTTTTTTCTTATTATTGTTTTTTTAAAAAAATTTTTTTTATTTATTTGACAGAGAGAGCGAGAGAGCACAAGCAAGGGGAGCGGCGGAGGAAAAGGAAGAAGCAGCCTCCCCACCGAGCAGGGAGCCCCATGCGGGGCTCGATCCCAGGACGATCCCAGGATGCAGGGATCATGACTAGCTGAAGGCAGATGCTGAACTGACTGATCCACCCAGGCGCCCAGGAGAGCACTTTAAAAGAGGATCCAGGTGTTTGCTGAGGGGAGGGATTGGAAGCAGCAGAAACTGTCTCCTGTTGGCCTGGAGGAAACAAACTGCCGTGATGTGGACAGGACCACATGGCAGGAACGGTGGGTGGTCTCTCGGCCTCCAGAGCCCCAGTTCTACAATCTGGAGGATCCGAATTCTATTAACAACCAGTGAGCCCAGGGGAGGATCCCGGCTTTCAGATGCGAACACAGCCCCAGCCAACACCTTGACTGTGGCCTGAGACGCCAAGCAGAGAATCCAGTGAAGCTGTTCCTGGACTTCTGACCAACAGAAATGGAAATGGTGCCTGAGCGTTGTGGTAGTTCGTGGCACTAAGTTTGTGGTAGTAATTTGTTACAGAGCAATAGAAAACTAATATATAAGTTTTCTAGTCGAGTTTTCCGATTCAAGGATGGGGAAATAGAGTCCACCCCTGGATAGAAGGGACAAGATCACATTGTAAAGGGGACGCAGGCCATTCTTGTAATAATGTATTACAAGTGGGTTCCTAGTTGGGACACAGCTCATACTCAAAGCTGATGGGATCCTTGGGGCCAGATGCTCTCTCCATCTGGGCACCTGCAGAATTATGGGCACCTGGCTTAGTGTCGTCCACGAGTTGGCTCAATGGCTCTTTAGTAAATGTCTGCTGAGCAAAGGAAGGAATAGATGCGTTCAAGCCTGGGCTATGCCAGGGGTGAGGGCGAGGCCTTTGCTAAAAAGGATTTGCCTGCACTTGGGGCAGGGAAGTCCTCGGGAGGGGGAGAAGTAGTTTCGTGATAGGCTTGGATGCCAGCCTGGCATGGCTGATATGCCCAGACTATCTCTTGAGGCTTTGAGTAACCTTAGAATTGGAGAAAAATATATTTAGCTCCTGTCTCTCTGAAGATCGATCCAAGTTCGCTTTCCAGAGCGGACCATCCCCTCCCTGATGCCAAAAGGCAGTGCTTTGAGCTCAGACCCACAGGCCATAGGCCTTCATGCTGCCCCAGTTTGGGGTCCTGGAAGGCTGGAGTGGGGGATATAATACAGTGGGGGTAGCATCTTATGTGCATTTAACTCAGCACAGCCAAATCTATGTCTTTGTTGCCATCATTTAAAAAATAGAAAACGTTCTGCAGATGTGTTTATTACTATGTTCTGCAACATTACTCATTGTATGTTTGCTTCAGGTAGTCAAGTGGCTTAGCAAGGATGTGCTCCCATGAGGATGCTAACGGAGTGGGTGAGGCAGGAGAGGAAGGGAGAGAAGCCGAGCAGAGAACAGAGGGGTCATCTCAGGTGCAGTCCTGTGTGGCTGGGCCAGTCTGTTCCTGCAGGGCAGCTCTGGAATGAAAGTCACTCCTCCATACTTGTCCCCACCCTCCAGGCACCGGTTGAAGGCGGCAGGGAGAAGGTGTCAGCAGAGCAGTCAGTTCCAGGCACTTCCTGCTTTCTACCTCAGTGTGCAAAGTGGCTTCAGGGTACTGGGGAGGTCAGAAGGAGAGGCACAGGTGCTGGCTGTTGGAAGGAAGGGCACATAGCACCTAGGTTGGGGTGGGGGTGGGGACTTGACAAAGGGGATCCCCTCTGGTAGGTAGCCAGCAGAGGTCAATGTGAAGGGCTGAGCTACAACACCATGTATATTTCACTTTATGGGCTCTACAAACTCCAAGCTAATCCCCAGGGCCTTGACACCTGCTGTTCCCTCTGCCTGGAATACTCACATTTTCTCCTGATGGGCTCATGTCTTGTTTCCTCACTTCTTTCAAGCTCTGCTCAAATTTCACTTCGGCAGAAAGGTATGCTCTGCCCTCCTTATCTAAAGTACTACCTGTCACTCTCTAGTCCCTTCGTCACCTTGTTGTTTCTTCCTGGCCCTTAACACTACATGATGTGATATTAACCATCGAGTTAGTGCCTCACTAGACTCCCAGCTCCACGGGAACAGGGATTTTACCCATCCGGTGCACTTTATCTCCAGTGCTATCTCCCTGCACATAGTAGGTGTTCAATCAACATTTTTTGGATACATGAGTGGACCATTGAAAGAGTTTTCAAGAGTAATTTTGAACACATAACATATACAGGGATATAGACCCAGCAAACACTCACTGGGTATCCCCTTCCCTCCCTGTGTTGGGCTTTGGGAATGCAAAGATGGAAAGGATGGGATTTTTGTCCTCTGGCTACTGAGGTGCAAGGAGGGATAAAGGCACAAACAGGTGAGGTTTGAGCTGTGAAACTTTTAGTTGTCAACCTCTCTGCGCCTCAGTGTTCTTCATCTGTAAAGTGGGGATAATCATGCCTACCTTGTAGGTTCGCCGTGCGGATAATGAGATAACACATGTATGGCACCTGGAACTCTGTTGGGCACGTAGTAGGTCTGTGAGAGTGGAAGTGGAAGTATGTATATGTCCCAGGCTGGCTCATAACTAAAGGGAAACGGACACACACATGCGCACAAGGTATACACGTCTATGTTTTTCTTCCACTGAAACTCAGTTTATTTGGTCAACTCCAGACATCGAATCTGTGTTGGTCAGAGAGAACACCAAACACTTATATAACGCTCATCATATTGTAGGGAATCTTCCAAGTGCTTGCTGCACGATATTAACTAACTTAAACCTCAAAACAATCTTAGTGGCCAGATACTTGTACGTTTCCACTTCACCGTTGCGGATGCTGGGTTTCTATCCAAACATGAAAGCCGCAGAGGCGAGCTGAACAAAGCCTGAGTTCTAGTTCATCAGACGCCCTCTAGCTTCCTCCTGCTGCCCCATGAGATCTGCCCTGTGATGTAATTGGACTCTCGAGACTGGACAAAAAAAGCTGAAGACGCGCGGTCAGGTGACGATACAAGTCTCGAGGAATTGAAACATGGATCGCTCCTTCTAGAAGATTGTGCTGCGGACTTCTGTGCCCCCAAAGAAAAACTAACTATTTTTAGAAAGAGGGCAGTAGAGTCTTTTGGAAATATGCCTGAATACGGTCATAATTGGGCAAGGGACACAGGGAACTCCAAGTTTGGCAGAGGGATCTTTTGGAAATGCAGTTCTGACCCAGTCATCCCTCTGTTGAAGACTCTTCAACATGGGAAGGAGCCAAAATATTAACAGGGAAGAAACCCTCACAGTGGCCAATTGCTGTCTCTAGAAGGAAACCCAAGTTCTTTCTCTTTGTGGAGGGGCCCCTCCTGATGGTCTCTTCCCCCCTCCCCCCATCCTGCACAACCCTTCCTCTGGTCTCATCAAACTGCCTGCTGTTTCCTGAATGGTCCTTTTTTGGGGTCTTTTTTGTTGTTTGTTTGTTTTTTGATTGGTTTTTTGTTTGTTTTTACACCTTTGCACCTTTGGTTCACCTGGGAAGCACCTACATATCTTTCAAAATGCAGTTCTGGGGAGCCCTTCTGTATGAAGCCACATCTGGCCCCCGGGGTAGAATTAGCCAGCCTTCATTTACTCCCATTTGAGGGTTAGCAGAGTTCTAGTAACACAGGAGAGTTCTGTGTGTCAACTCTGATAAAGCCTGAGCTCTCTGACGACAGGGGCCCTGGGTAGTCAGTCAGCTGATACTTACCGGGCACCCACCAAGAGTCTAGCTCCTAGGCACTGGGATGTGGTGGAGAAAAGACAGACATACCCCTGCCCTCAAGAAGCTTAGATTCTTATGAGGGTAGCAGACAAACAATGAACACACGAGACAAGGAGATGATTTTCCAGGCCAGAGTTGTGTTGTAAAAAGACTAAATAGGGCCAAGTGGTAGAGAGGAACAGAGTGTGCAGATGGGGTGCTCAGCTAGGGTGGCCGGGGCCGACCTTTTGAGGAACCACATCTGAGATGAGACCTGATGAGGAAAAGGAGGCAGCTGCGTAGATCTGGGAGAAGAGGTTTCCAAACAGAAGAAGCAGCAAGTGCAAAGGCCCTGAGGTAGGGACGTACTTGGCCTATCTGGGGGACAGAAGCAAGACAGTGGGGCTGGAGTGGAGTGGTTGGGAGGCTGAGGTTTTCGAGGAAGGCAGGCACCCTACACACAGACCTTATGGCTACGAAGGAGAGCTCGGTCTTTCTTCGGAGTGCAGCAGGGAGCTCCAGGAGAAAACTCACTGCAAGAGGAAAAAGGACCCATCAAAGCGAGTTTGACACAGAGGGAAAGACTTGCTTGGGTTGTTGGCGAGGTCCTGAGGGCCCAGTGGTGGCTGCTTCTCAAATCTGCCTCCTCGATGTACATTCAGGGACACAGAGGCTGTAAATAAACATGGAAAGAGCTGTCTCTAGAATCTCCAAGCCTGGGTACCCTCCAACAGAAAGGTAGACAAGGGGGAGGAAGCCATTCCCCTGAGTGCTAGTTAGTTTGGACGGATGTTAAGCTGCTGGACAAAGATACCCCAAAATACAATGATTCGTTTCTGTCTTCATTAACAATCTGGTTTGTCTAGGCTGGTGACCCCCAGCAAGGTCAGCAGAACTGTTGCAGGGGAGGGTCAAGGCCACGGTTGGGGGGAACTGACTCCCAAGCAATTACCAATAAAATCAGGGATGATTTTGCCTCATGTGAGCCCCAGGGGCCCTGACAACCCCTCCCTCTTCTAGAGAATGCAAAACAGATGAGAAGAACCTTCTCTTTCATCTCCCAGCAGACTGCAGCCAGCTCTGTGCAAACTTGTCCTCTTCCTGCTCTTCCTGTTATGCTGGGAAACTTTTTCAAATACTTCTCAGTTATTGTGGGGGGGGCGGGGGGAATGTTAATTTCCCAGATTCTTTTTCGAGGCAAGGAGAGGTTGGGGCAAGGAGAGGTTGGGGCAAGGAGAGGTTGGGGCAACGGGACAGGTGGATGCGGGAGGCTGCATCTGAGAGGGGGTCAGGCAAGAGGCTGGTGCTTTCTTTGGTTCCATTCTGCCAACTCTGTCAAGCTCTGGGCGGGAGCAGGGGGCCCGCACGGGGGCCAGAGAAGCCTGGCTGCGGACCGCCTGCTCTCCCAGATCCTGGCCTCGGTCCCCTGCTTCTGCTCGCGGTGGGGACCAGTGTCACCCCAGGGCCAGCCATCCTGCCTGGAGGCGAGCCTCTCTAGTGTCACATCACCTTTGTCTCCTTCCCTGGGGTCCTGAGGGAGCCCTTAGGGTGAGCAATAATAAAGATCAAAATCTTACTGTGACACGGCAATTCTGGGACTGTCTGAAAGCATAAACTTCTAGGGGTTAATTAGAAAGAATCCTTCTAGTGGATTCATTGAGCTCTGCTTCCAAAATGCACAGACAGCTGAGAACGTGCCCAGAAAGTGCCGCGCCAGCCAAGCATCCCAGATCCCGTGGGAGGGGAGTGGGTCCCCAGGGCTTGGGGACACACGTGGGCCTCCCAGACATTGCCGAGAGGGGTTTTCCTGCAGTGTGGCATTCTCCGGTGAGCAGGCAGGCCACAGCCAAAGGACAAAAGACTTATGTCAACCTGATTATGTAGTTAGTTCACTTTATTTTTTTAAAAGATTTTATTTATTTGACAGAGAGCGCGAGAGAGCACAAGCAGGGGGAGCAGCAGAGGGAGAGGGAGAAGCAGGCTCCCTGCTGAGCAAGGAGCTGAGCAAGGGGCTGATCCCAGGATGCTGGGATAATGACCTGAGCTGAAGGCAGACACTTAGCCGGCTGAGCCACCCAGGCGCCCATATGTAGTTATTTTATTTTTTAATTAATTAATTAATTATTGTGTTGTTAGTCACCATACAGTACTTCATTAGTTTTTGGTGTAGTGTGTAGTGTTCCACGATTCATTGTTTGCATGTAACACCCAGTGCTCATTGCAATACGTGCCCTCCTTAATACCCTCCTTAATACACATCACCGGGCTAACCCATCCCCCCATCCCCCTCCCCTCTGAAACCCTCAGTTTGTTTCTCAGAGTCCATAGTCTTTCATGGTTCGTCTCCCCCTCTGATTCCGCCCCCCTTCATTTTCCCCTTCCTTCTCCTCATGTCCTCCCTGCTATTCCTTATGTTCCACATATAAGTGAAACCATATGATAATTGTCTTTCTCTGCTTGACTTATTTCACTTAGCCATAATTCCCTTCAGTTCCACCCATGCTGATGCAAATGGTGGGTATTCATCCTTTCTGATGGCTGAGTAATATTCCATTGTATAGATGGACCTCATCTTCTTTATCCAGTCATCTGTTGAAGGGCATCTTGGCTCCCTCCACAGTCTGGCTACTGTGGACGTTGCTGCTATGAACAAGGGGGTGCATGTACTCCTTCTTTTCACTACATCTGTATCTTTGGGGTAAATAAGTATAATTGCTGGGTCATAGGGTAACTCCATTTTTAACGTCTTGAAGAACCTCCATACTGTTTTCCAAAGTGGCTGTACCAATTCCCACCAACGGTGTAAGAGGGATCCCCTTTCTCCACATCCTCTCCAACATTTGTTGTTTCCTGCCTTGTCAATTTTTGCCATTCTAACTGGTGTAAGGTGGTATCTCAATGTGGTTTTGATTTGAATTTCCCTGATGGCTAATGACGTTGGACATTTTTTCATGTGTCTGTTAGGCATTCATAAGTCTTCTTTGGAGAAGTGTCTGTTCATGTCTTCTGCCCATTTTTTGACTTGATTATTTGTTTTTTCGGTGTTGAGTTTGAGAAGTTCTTTATAGATCTTGGATATCAGCCCTTTATCTGTAATGTCATTTGCAAGTATCTTCTCCCATTCTGTGGGTTGCCTCTTTGTTTTATTGACTGTTTCCTTTGCTGTGCAGAAGCTTTTTATCTTGAAGTCCCAGAAGTTCATTTTTTGCTTTTGTTTCCCTTGCATTTGGGGACGTGTCTTGAAAGAAGTTGTTGTGTCTGATGTCGAAGAGGTTACTGCCTATGTTCTCCTCTAGGATTGTGGTGGATTCCTGTCTCACATTGAGGTGTTTCATCCATTTAGAGTTTATCTTTGTGTATGGTGTAAGAGCATGGTCCAATTTCATTCTTCTGGATGTGGCTGTTCCATTTTACCAGCACCATTTATTGAAGAGACTGTTTTTTCCCATTGGATATTTTTTCCTGCTTTGTCAAAGATTAGTTGACCATAGATTTGAGGGTCCATATCTGGGCTTTCTATTCTGTTCCATTGATCTATATGTCTGTCTTTATGCCAGTACCATACTGTCTTGGTGATCACAGCTTTGTAATATAGCTTGAAATCAGGCAACATGCTGTCCCCAGCTTTGTTTTTCTTTTTCAACATTTCCTTGGTGATTTGGGGTCTTTTCTGGTTCCATACAAATTTTAGGATTGTTTGTTCTATGAGGCCAGCATTACCTTGATCCCAAAACCCCATCGAAAAGGAGAATTACAGACCAATATCCTTGATGAATATGGACACCAAAATTCTCAACAAGATCCTGGCCAATAGGATCCAACAGTACATTAAAAGGATTATCCATCACGACCAGGTGGGATTTATTCCTGGGATGCAAGGGTCATTCAACATTCACAAATCAATCAGTGTGATAGAACACATTAATAATGGGAGAGACAAGAACCATATGATCCTCTCAATTGATGCAGAAAAAGCATTTGACAAAATACAGCATCCTTTCCTGATTAAAACTCTTCAGAGTGTAGGAATAGAGGGAACAGTTCTCAATTTCATAAAAACCATCTATGAAAAGCCCGCAGCGAATATCATTCTCAATGGGGAAAAGCTGAGAGCTTTTCCCTTAAGATCAGGAACACGACAAGGATGCCCACTCTCTCCACTATTGTTCAACATAGTACTACAAGTCCTAGCATCAGCGATCAGACAACAAAAAGAAATAAAAGGTATTCAGATTGACAAAGAAGAAGTCAAACTCTCTCTCTTCACAGATGACATGATACTTTATGTGGAAAACCCCAAAGACTCCACCCCAAAATTGCTAAAACTCATACAGCAATTCAGCAACATGGCAGGATACAAAATCAATGCACAGAAATCAGTTGCTCTTCTCTACACTAACAATGTAACTGCAGAAAGAGAAATTAGGGAATCGATGCCATTTACAATAGCAACAAACACCATAAGATACCTTGGAATAAACCTAACCAAAGAGGTAAAGGATCTAAACTCTAGAAACTATGGAACGCTTATGAAAGACATTGAAGAAGACACAAAGAGATGGAAAAACATTCCATGCTCATGGATCGGAAGAATAAACATTGTTAAAATGTCTATGCTGCCCAGAGCAATCTACACTTTCAATGCCACCCCGATCAAATGGTACTACCGATGGCGTGTAGTTAGTTTAGAAGCTACCGCTGTGGAGTCAGTCCCCTGCTCTGGAGTCTGTCCCCTGTCCTTGACCTTTGTCACCAGTGAAGTTCATCACAGTTCCTCCAGAGATTATTTCTAGTCCTTGTGTGCGAGACTCCGGTTTGTCATTTACTTCTTCCTTCCACCAACAGGGCCTCTCTTACGGTGGGCTCTCCTGCCCGGAGCCGTGCTGCTGACCACCGCAGGGCCTCCCTCAAAGGAGGTGCCCACGAGGACTGCGCCCTGATCTCCATGTTCTGAGCCGTGGAGGGAGCAGGAGCCGTGGCTCGCCCCAGCCCCCGACTCTGGGACAGGTCTGCCCGTTGCTGCCTCTCACACCAAGATAGGACATCCCTCTTGGGGACACTGTTTGCCACACCCTTGGTCCCATAAGGGCTGGGGACACTTCTGTCTTCCAGGCTCCATAGCTGGTGATGGGTGAGCACCGCCCAAAGTGTCGTGACCCATGCCTAGTTCCTGTGTGAACTGAAGGGGGCTGGAAAGTTAGCCCAGGGGCCTGCTGGGAATTTGTCCTATTCTTGGCCCCACACAGACAGAAATGAGAGGTGACAAGACTGTCTCCTGCTCTCTTCAGCAGCACATATATTAACATTGGATCGGTACAGAGAAGATTAGCATGGCCCCTGCGTAAGGATGACAGGTAAATTCGTGAAGGTTCCGTATTTTTGCTTTATGGCACTGTTGGTAGCTGCTCCTGTGTTGTTCCCTCCCCACTCGGTGGCCTTACCCTCCCTGATAGCTTTTCTTTCCTCTGTGGGCCCTTAGGCTCCCCTCGGATTGGGAGGGAGGCTGTCCAAAGCTTATTTCTAAATTAAACTGTCTTATCCCTCAAAAAAAAAAAAAAAAAGACTGCCTCAAATAATCTCAAACCCATACACACATATTATACATTAATGTGAATACTCTTTGATGCCCTTAAAAGTAGTTTTTGTGTGTAACAGTTGGGAGCTGCACATGTGGTGAACGTGGCATAAGTATAGAGCTGTCGAATTGCTGTATTGTAACCTGAAACTAATGTCATATTGTGGGTCAAGTATATTTCAATTAAAAAAGTATTTTAAAAAGTAGTTTCTGTGTGCAGAGAAGATTATTTAGGGTTTGGCTTAGGTTTTAAAAATTAGTATTCGATTTATTAAAGTTATACATAAAAGGAAAAAACCTACTTCATCCTTAAGCTCTTAATTTCAGTTTCAATAACTTCTTATTCTAATTACAGGTCTCAGAAATGTTAGCAATCACTGATCGGGAGGCTTTGATCAATTTTGGTCTCATTTATAAACATAAACTCCCGTAAATGTTTCCTTTGCTTCACCCATCACATCTACTATATTTTCCCAACTTCCTAAGTATAACTGGTTGACAAACTTTCTCAAGTAGCTTAAGTGACTCTTATAACCCTAACACATCCGGGTTCTAGATACAGTGTCTTTGAAATTTGATGAGCTGTCCCAGCACAATGTATGAAAGGGTAAAATCTTAAGTTCAGAGCAATCCCTCAATTACACATTTTATTTATTTTTAAAGTTAATTTTTTTAAAGATTTTATTTATTAGAGAAAGAGCACGCACGCATGCTCGAGCAGGGTGGGGGTGGGGTGGAGGAGGACGAAAGAGACAAGCAGACTCCCTGCTGAGCAGTAAGCCCAATGTGGGGCTGGATCCCAGGACCCTGAGATCATGACCCAAGCCAGGCGCCCCTATTTATTTTTTTTAGTAATCTCTACTCGCAATGTAGGGCTCAAACTCACGACCTCGAGACCAAAAGTTGCACGCTCCTCTGACTGAGCCAGCCAGGAGCCCCTCAATTATGTATTTGAAATTGAAATCACAAGGTAATCTGTTATTCTAATAAACCAAGTTCTCACAAGCATTATAAGGATATAAAACAGCAAAAAGTACTTACTCACTAGGGAAATCATCAGATCATTTGAGCAATTTTTGAGGATATCTACTCAGCTGTTTGATGTTGCATAATGACCTAAGATCTCTACGCTGGGTCCTCGTCCATGACCCTGATGGGAGGACTTAATCTCAAGACCTTCCGTGTGGGGTCATCTCAGAGCCCTTATGACTGCCTTGATCTGTATCCTTGGGACTGAGTCATTACCTAATTCTTTCCTCCGTTGATGGAAATCTGCAAACTTAGTTTCTAAATCATTGATTGGATTTTGTATTTATTTGCCTCTTCAGATGTTTAAATGTCTCAAGACCTTTAAGCTTCAAGACATTGCTGGCTAATGCTTATCGGAGGCCTGCTATATGCCCAGGATAGTTCTACATGTTTTTCATTGATTCATTCATTCATTCATTCATTCATAACAACTCACAGAGTGGGTGCTGTAATTTTTCCCATTTTACAGATAAAGGAACTGAAGCACAGAGAGATTAGGTCATTTGTCCAGAGTCATGTGGGCAGTTAAAGGATGATACAGGATTCAGAGCCCATGCTCTTACCTGGGACCTTGTTTTTTTAAAAAGCCCTGGTAGGACCACTTCACTTTCATAATGATTAAAATAATTCTGTCTCTCTCAGGATGTGGACTACCCAGTCCCGACTCCACACACAGATGCACACACGTTCATCTGGCTTTGATGTCTGCTATTCGGACTATGCCTGAGTGGCACACCCATTCCGTGTTAGCCCTGAGAAGTGCATCTTCGCATTTGGGGAAATGGCCCTTGCTTCCCCATCGGAAGAGATACTGGAGAAACATTGTAGCAAAACATTAACGATGGGGAAGCTTTTGCAATGGAACCAAACACCCTAAAACTCAGTGGTTTAAAATAACATTCACTAGGAACATCTGTCTGGCTCAGTTGGTAGAGTGTGCAACTGTTGATCTCAGGGGTTACAAGTTCGAGCCCCACGTTGGGTGTTGAGATAACTTATTAAAAAAATAAAAATAACAAAAATAAACTCTTAAATAAATAAATAAAACAGCACCCATTTATTCTTTTTTGAAAACAGCTCTATTGAGGTAAAATTGATATATAATAAACTGTATATATTTAAAGTGTACAATCAATGAGTTTTGACATATCCATAAATCTGTGAAGCCATCACTACAATCAAGATAGTGAACATATCTCTTGCCTCCAAAAGTGTCCTCAGGATCCTTGGTAACCCCTCCCTCCAGCCCACCCCTCACCTCCCCCAAATCCCCAGCAATTCCTGATCTGCCTTGCGTAACTCTAGACTGGTATGCCTTTTTAAGCATTTCGCATAATAATTTTTGTTTGGCTTCTTTGATTCAGCATAGTTATGTGGACATTCATCTATGTTGTGTTTACCAATATCTTCCTCTTTTTAGTAGTATTCTATTTCAGTAGCATAGAAATACCCTAAGTTATTTACCCATTTTCCTGTTGATCGGTTGGGCTGAAACAGCTTTGCTTATGCTGTTGGGGTCAGCTAGGAGTCGGCTGGTTCGGGCTGGGGTTGGCTTCAAGGGGTAGGCTGGGTCCTAGCTTGCTCCACGTGTCTCCCATCTTCCTTGGACTGGCATGGTAGCCGCAGAATATTATCCCTCTGGTGATGGCAGAAACACAAGTGGGCAAGTCCCACGGCAGGCATTTCGTGCTTTTGTTCCAATATGGCTACAAACATCCCGTTGGCTAATGCCTGTCCAAGCCCAAGCCCCATAGCAACAAGGTGGGGACGTTCACCTCTGCCCCCGTGGCAGGGGAAGGAGAGGAAGAATTTGCTGAATGGTGAACCCAAATAATACATAGAAATGCATTGTCCTCCTATCCCAGATCACTTCCCACCCCCCTCCTTCTCACTCTCCTAGAATTTGGTGATCTTAAGGACTTACCTTGAAGCCCTTCGAAATGTCAATAAATAGTTGTCAATCCCAGGCCTTTCTGGATGCCTGAACATGAAATGTCAAACAGAGGAACAACATTTTTTTTAAAGATTTTATGTATTTATTTGACAGAGAGACAGCCAGCAAGAGAGGGAACACAAGCAGGGGGAGTGTTATAGGAAGAAACAGGCTTCCAGCAGAGTAGGGATCCTGATGCGGGGCTCTATCCCAGAACGCCAGGATCACGCCCTGAGCCGAAGGCAGACGCCTAAAGACTGAGCCACCCAGGCGCCCCGAGGAACAACATTTACACACTTCCAGGTGAATATAATTTCTTTCTTTCTTTTTTTAATTTTAATTTTATTATTTGTTAAAATTTTTAAGTAACCTCTACACCCAACATGGGGCTTGAACTTGCAACCCCGAGATCAAGAGTCGCCCACTCCACCAACTGAGCCAGGCAGGTGCCCCGGTGAATATAATTTCTAACCCATTTGGACTCATGAAGAATTTTGTTTAGGATGGTAGCAAAATAATGACAATTTTGTTCACACAAAGACATACAAAGCTAACTCCTAGTCAATGTTTTGGGGAAAAGTTTTTCAAGGATCTACTCCAGAAAAAAGAGAATGGGATCCAAAATGGGAGATGTGCAATTTAAGAGTAAACCAGTAAAATGTACAGTACGTCCACATAATTGATGATGTGACTGTGAATTTTTTTTAAGATTTTAAAAATTTATTTGTGAGAGAGAGCACAAGCAGGATGAGCCTCAGGCAGAGGGAGAGGGAGAAGCAGGCTCCCCACGGAGCAGGGAGCCCGACGTGGGGCTCGATCCCAGGACCCGGGATCATGACCTGAGCTGAAGGCAGACCCTTAACCGACCGAGCCACCCAGGTGCAGAGATGTGACTGTGAATTTTAATAAAAATTAAAATGAAAACCTTTATCGAGTGTTTGCTTTAAGCCAGGCATTCTGTAAGTGCTTTCTGTAACCATATCAACCCACTGAACCTTGACAATGATCCTTAATCCGATGATGTAGGTATTAGGCTCACCCCAGATTTAAATATGAGTCCAAGTTGGATTACACGACCCAGCCAGGATCACAGAGCTAGAGCACGACCCGATCCAGATCGAATCCAGGCGGTCTGACTCCAGCAGCTGGCCCCGTGTGCCACAGTTGTTCAGAATTTCCAACATGGAAGCAGCATCATTAAAACAAAAACAAATCTCAGGCTTAAATTCCAGGTTTTACTAGAACCTACATGGAGGGGTGAGGAAACAGAGCAAATGGTGCTCTAAAGTTTTACCACTTTTAGAATAGACTATTTTTTTTAAAGATTTTATTTATTTCACAGAGAGAGAGACAGCCAGCGAGAGAGGGAACACAAGCAGGGGGAGTGGGAGAGGAAGAAGCAGGCTCCCAGCAGAGGAGCCTGATGTGGGGCTCTATCCCATAACGCCGGGATCGCGTCCTGAGCCGAAGGGAGACGCTTAACCGCTGTGCCACCCAGGCGCCCCTAGAATAGACTATTGCATGCGGACCAACTTTTTCTTTTATTGACACATAGTTGACACACAGCATCGTGTTGGTTGTGGGTGTGTCCCATGATGATTTGATATATGTGTATATTGAGAAATTATTCTTTTTAAACATTTCAAAAATGCCAATGGCACATTTTATGTAATCCCAAATGTGAATGACTTTATTTTTCCTGGTAAGAAAAACCATGTACACTCACTTTAAAAACCTAAACAGAACATAAAGTGTAAGTGAGAAGATAGAAATCATCATCAATTCCACTGCACAGTGATAATCTTTGGCAGTCTGGTGAAGTTTGGTGCAGTTTGGCCTTCTGGACTTCCTCTTCATGCATATAAATACGCGTATGTCTTAGTCTCTATGTATGTATGTATGATGCATCTCTTTCTGTATCAATGGATATTGATCTGCCATTATCCCTCAGCGCCTACCCAGTAGCCCATTGTGCAGATGAGCATTATTCTTCTATCCATCCCAAACTGATGGATCTAGACGTTGTTTCCATTTTTTAAAATTACAAACAAGCTGTGACAAAGACCCTTAAGCGTACGTCTTCTTGCATTTGCCCAATTATCTTCTTTTTTTTTTCAAAGATTTTATTTATTTATTCGACAGAGAGATAGAGACAGCCAGCGAGAGAGGGAACACAGCAGGGGGAGTGGGAGAGGAAGAAGCAGGCTCATGGCGGAAGAGCCTGACGTGGGGCTCGATCCCATAACGCCGGGATCACGCCCGGAGCCGAAGGGAGACGCTTAACCGCTGTGTCACCCAGGCGCCCCTGCCCAATTATCTTCTTAGTCTATGTCTAGTGGCCTGAGTTTCGAGAAAGGTCTTAAATGTTAGTGGAGGGTATACAGCTGACCTTGTGCCCTCAAGTCCAGCTGCAGATTCTCATTTCTTGCAAAACCAGGGGCTCCCCAACTTCTCTGAACAGTGCTTTCATTCTGCTGGGGCCTCTCAAGGGTGTAGCACAGCCTCATACCCCGAAATGAAGCTGTCCTCACCCGCTGCCGCCTGGGAGAGCTGGCCAGGGAGGATCCTCTGCCTGTCCTCAGCTGGGGAATTTCCAAACCCTGAAATTTCCCCGTTTGGACAGACAGAGTCATAGTCTGGCCACAAAAATCTTTTGCCATCTGCCCTCCCTCCCATCTGTCAGGGCTGGGCTTGTACATAATGTTTTCCCCTCCCTGATGGACCAGAATATTCTATCTGAAGAGATACGAAGGCGGTAAGGGAGTTGGGCAAAGAATTTTGCAAATATAGAGCCTGTGGAGGCTATGCCAAGACAGAGGCCGGATTCCATGGCCTTCTAATTCTGTTTGCTCCAACAGCCAGGCTAGATGCTGGGGAAACCCGGGGAAATGAGACAGTCTCTGCTCTTGAGGCTCTAGCTGCCAGCAGAGGAGGCAGGCTCATAAACAGATTACTGAGAGAGCTGTAAGGGTAATGATAAACCTGCTCTGGGTTTTGTGAAACAAAGGAGGGGGCACGGGGGAGAGGCTACCCCATCGTCAGAGTCTCAAGAGAGAGCAAGACCTACCACACAGTCTGTTTCTAAAGTCCACTGGTAAATCACTCAAAATGATATTCTCAAGTGTCTGCCATTTACCAGACATTCTTCTGGGTGCTGGGAACCGACTTTTGTTATCATAGCAACAGTAGTGTCTATTATCATTGTAATAGCTTGACGATGATGTCAGCCTTCCTCTGGCCCAACCAAAGCACCGGCCATCTAGAAAGGCAGGACACTTGGACGCCCTTGGACCTAGACAGGAGGGGCCCAGAAGTTAGAGGGCCCCAAACCAACTGTCTCCCAAATGTCCTCTAGAGCTCGTTTTTCTAAATTAGGGTCCAGGGCCCAACCTGCTGACATTCCTAAATCTTTTTAAATTTAGAACGGTCCCTATTTTCCTAACATGAATTGAAGGGACTAAGCCATTTTCGTGTAGAGCATTCTGCCTTCTGGATGTATCTGATGGGTTCCTTGTGAGTTTAAATCATCCTTCTGTCTCCTGATTTTCCCACATCTAACCCCCTCACCCAGCAACTAGCTGGAGCAAAGAACCCAAACAAACAAGCAAAGAGAAAGTCTGTGAGGATAGAGAAGACAGGAGTTACAGGATTACAAGCATCCCATAATGGGGATGCCCAGAACCCTTCACCAAGTCACTGGAGACACTACATTCTCTTCAAGCACCCCTGGAACATTTATGAAAATTGGTCATGTATCTCACCAAAATGCAATCTTTGGTTACTGTCAAAAAAGTTGGATTGAACAAATAACATTTTCTGACTACTACGTAACTCAAGAAGTTAATCACAAGAATATATAGAAATTAAAAAAAAACTCTCTTTAAATAATTCCTGGATAAAAAAGAATGGACTTTACAATATACCAGAAGTGAACAATAATAAAAATTTCACATATCAGAATGTACAAGAGGCTTAGACGAGATAACAATGCTGAGAACCGAGAAGCCAAACATTTGACCTACGAAGTCAGCAAGAGAACAGCTGAATAAACCCAAAGAAAGTAGGAAAAAGGAAATGTAAAAGATAAGAGCAAAAATAAATGACACAGAAACGACCATAAACTAGATGTGAATAATGAAGCCAAATCCTGGTTCTTAGAAAAGACTAATAAAACTGCCCCACGTCCAACAGATCTCATTAGGAAACAAAAGATCGAACCCATAAACTATTGAAAGGAATTGAAAGGAAACATGACTTCAGACAAAGAGTGTATTAAAAATATAGTAAGAGGATATTATGAACAACTTTGGCCAATGCACAATTTTTCCACATTTACAAGTAGTGAAATTTGGCTCGAGAAAAAATTTAAAATATGAACAATGTTGGAACCATTTCAAAAATCAAATTGGTGATCAAAAATCTCCATACCAAAGAAATATCAGAATGAGACTTTTTTTTTCTTAAACCAGGGAGTTTCACCAAATATTTAAGGATTGAATAATTTCAGTCTAACACAAACTCTTCCAGAGAGGAGAAAAAATACCAGTACTCCCTAATTCAGTTTTTATGAAGTTGGCACAATCTTGGTATCCAAACCAAAGGCTGTTGTAAATAAAGGAAATGTAGGTCGAGTTTTCCATAAACATATGAAAAATAATACATTATGACCAAGGTGGACTGGTCCCAGGCATGTATCAGAAAATCAGGTAATGTAATTCATCACATTAACTGATAAAAGGAGAAAAACCACGTGATCATCTGGACAGATGTAGAAAAAGTGTTTGACAAAATTCAACCTCCATTTATGATTTTAAAAAATTCGAAGTAAACCAGGAATACAAAGAAACTCCCTTAACTCAGTAAAGGAGTTAAAAAATCTACATATTTGGACACCTGTTTTTTCGGTATTTTCCCATTATGTAGTTTTCATTCTTCTATTTTCAAACTTAGATTTTGTTTCCATCAAACCTGACAAATACTCCCCTTTTTTTTATTGCCATGAAATGCACATAACATTAAATTAACCATTTAAAGTGAACGATTCAGTGGCATTTTGTACATTCAAAATGTTGGGCAACCCCCACTTCTATCTGTTTCCAAAACATTTTCTCACCCCAAAGGGAGACACCGTACCGATTAAGCACTTACTCCTTGTTCCCCTCATCCCCAGCCCCTACATCTGCCCATCTGCTTTCTGTCTCTATGGGCTTACCTGTTCTTGATATTTCATATAAATGTTATCACACAATTTGTGACTTTTCGTGTCTGCCTTCTTTCTTTTATTTTTTTTTATTTTTTGTTTTTTTTAAAAGATTTTATTTATTTACTTGACAGAGACAGAGACAGCCAGAGAGAGAGGGAACGCAAGCAGGGGGAGTGGGAGAGGAAGAAGCAGGCTCATAGCGGAGGAGCCTGATGTGGGGCTCGATCCCACAATGCCAGGATCACGCCCTGAGCCGAAGGCAGACGCCTAACCGCTGTGCCACCCAGGCGCCCCTGCCTTCTTTCTTTTAGGATAACGTTTCCAGGTTTATCCATGTTGTAGCATGTGTCAGTGTTTCGTTCTTCTTTTTGGCTACATGATATTCCATCGTATACCACAATTTGCTTATCCATTCATCCACTGAGCAGCATTTGGGCTGTTTCCACCTTTTGGCTGTTTTGAACAGTGCTGCTATGGAATGAGAGCACATATATTTATTTGCATACCTATTTCCCATTCTTTTGGGTAGATTCCCTGGCATGGAATTACTGGGTCATAGGGTAATTCTATGTTTAACTTTTTGAGGAACTGAAAAACTATTTTCTGCAGCAGCTGAACCACTTTACATTCCTGCCAGCAATGTACGATCATTTCAATTTCTCCATTTCCTCTCCAGCACTTGCTCTTGTCTGTCTTTGACTATAGACTTCTCAGTGGGTGTAAAATAGTATCTTATTGTTATTTGGTTTGCACTTTCCTAATAACTAATTATGTTGGGCATCTTTTCATGGGCTTATTGACCATTTGTATACCTTCTTTTTTTTTTTTTTCATTTGTGTAAGACGACACTTAGCTTCTAAGCTTATCTTCATCGTAAAATCTCATCTTCTTTGGAAAAACGTCTTTCAAGTCCTTTGCTCACTTTAAAAATTGTGTTGTCTTTTTGTTGTTGAGTTGTAAGAGCTCTTTACATATTTGGATACTGGACAAAGCAGAGTATAGAATGGTGGGCTTAGAGCTGAGAGACAATACCTTTAAATATACGATTTGCAAGTGTTTTCTCCCATTCTGCGGGTTGTATTTTCACTTTCGTGATACTGTCCCTTGAAATACAAAATATTTAAATTTGGATGAAGCTCAATTTGTTTTTTTTTTTTTTTGGTTGGTTGTGCTTTTGGGTCATATTTTAAAAACTATTGCTTAATCCTAAGTCATGAAAACATATACCTGTGTTTTCTTCTAAGATTTTACTCTTTAATTCCTACTCCATCCTTCTCCTCATACTCTCTCCTCAATGTCCTTCATCTCATTGTCTCTTTATCTCATTTTCACTGTCCTTTACACCAAACTCTCTACTCTCTTTCACACAACCTCCAAACTCAACCAAAATATCCAGAGATCGGCTTGCTGCTTCCCAGTTTCCCCAACTTCTCATAATGGTTTGGTTTCAATGCCATGGATTTGTTTCTAAGTAATCCCCCACCACCCCACCATTTCCTTCTTTTTAGTTTATGCAATAGAAACATAACAACACGCTGCCTTGCCAGCACACGTTTGGCTCCTACAAAAGGTCTTAGACATTGCTTGCTGTGTCAGATAATGTGAATGGACCAAGCCAGTGTGGTCAAGCCAGCTCCTAGCTTTGTTTTAGTAGATATTGGTAACTGTTAAAAGTCTGAGGTAAATGAGGATGTGCTACTTGCTTCTACCATCCAAATTCTTCCACATATAAAAACAGAAACAAACAGTTATTAGCAAAGAGGTACAAAGCAGTTCTATATGCTAATGAAGCCCCAACTCTGTCCTTTCAGGTGCTCTAGCCATCATCTTGCACAGAGTGTGCACTAAAGATAGACGTGACACCACCCCAGAGGCAGGAGTACACTACATTTATGGTTGGTACCAGGCAAGTCAAAATCCTCCTCCTCATTGCCTGGATACAGGGCATTTTAGGGCTCAATTCTCAGGCAACATCCCTAAGTATGCAGCCTATAGGACTTGCTAAATTTCTATATCTTATTTATACAAGGATAAAGAGTGTCACTCAAATAAGTTAACGTAACTTGAATACCTTTAATTTAACCATGAGAGTCTTTTACTAACGGTCATCATGCTAGTTAGCAATTTGTTAATTTTGTTAGTGAAAACTAATTCCTGCTATTCAATTTATTAATTAGCCAGCCTGGCATATTGGTCTAGATATGGATAGCAGAAGTGGTCCCTGCCTCTGAAATGTGTCTCCTAAAACAATGCCAAATGACCACTCCTATAGACTTAGACAATTTGTCTACGATGGAATATTTTAGACTCATTACAGACATTGCGATAAGCATTTTTAAGAAGTTCTATAATGAGAGTGTGTTGGTGGCAAACTCGGTTTTTGTCTGAAAGTGTCCTTGCTTTGCTCCCATTCTTGAAGGATTGTTTCACTGGAAATAATTTTTTCCCCCATGATTTTGTAGGTAGCTCAAGGCTTCTGGTTTGCTGTTAAGAAATCAGGCATCATTATTTCTCTGTAGGTCATCTGTTTCTTTCTACATTGGCTTTGAAGCTATCTATCTCTTGTCATTGTTGCTGCATGGAGCCTCTGGCAGCCACAAACAGGACATGAGGTACAATCCAACTGCCCAAAGTGAATGCTTCAGTTTGGACCTATGGGATTTCCACAGATTAAATTTGTCAAAGAACTCACAATCAGAGATTTCTAAGCATACGAGAAATTGAGGCAGTATGAGTTAGAGTCAGGAAAATAGCAAACATAAAAACATGTAGACTACTAAGGACTGCAGATATTGGAACTGATATATAATCTCAGATTAGGATTCTATATAAAACTTTTGTAACACGTTTAAAGAAATAAAGGATACACACGCACACACAAATGAACGAACATTAAGAGACTATAAGTAATGAACAAGTTGATTGGAAAAAATAAATAAATAAAACTTAAAATGAAAAATATATTGGGATCAAATAGTCACTGAATGAATTAAGCAGCATATTAGCTATAATTGAAGAGAGAATTAGTGTACTGAAATGTATCTCTGAAGAAATTTCCCACAATAAAGCACAGAGAATTAAAAAAAAAAAACATGGAAGAGGAGTTGAGAGATATGGAAATAAAATAGAAAGGTCTGTTCAGAGTTTCAAAGGAAAGAATAGAGAGTTCAAAGGAGAGGCACAGTTTGAGAAGATAATAGCAGTAAAATTTTCAGAACTGATGAAAAAGAGATGAATCCACAGATTCAAGCAATACAAGGGAGTCGGGGCGCCTGGGGGGCTCAGCTGGTTCCATGTCTGCCTTCGGCTCAGGTCATGATCTCAGGGTCCTGGGATGGGGCCCTGAGTCAAGATCCCTGCTTGCAGGGAACCTGCTTCTCCCCTTTCTCCCCGCTCATCCTCTCTCTCTCTCTCACATAAGTAGATAAATAAATAAATAAATCTTTATAAAAAGTATAAAGCAAGCATTTCACATCTGTTTATGAAGAACAAAAATAACAAAGACTTTCATTCCGTTAGTAACAACAATAAAAACCTAAATAGAATTAAAAACATATTTTAAAAACTGGTCTAGCAAAGGGCAGTGTGTGTCAGGAAGTTCCAATGAACCAAATTACAGAAGAAAATCATGGTGAAGCGCCCAGGTGGCACAGTCTGTCAAGCGTCCAACTCTTTGTTTTGGTTCAGGTCACGATCTCAGGGTCATGAGATTGAGCCTCGTGTAGGGCTCCTGGCTTAGTGCAGAGTCTGCTGGGGATTCTCTCTCTCCTTTTGTTCCTTCTCCTGCTTGTGCTCTCTCCCTCTCTCTCTCATTAAGAAAAATTAATATTTAAAAAAAATTTTAAAAAGAAAAAAAAATGTTGCCTCCACAGGTGAGTGGGTACCTATGGCAGCATCTTTCCCAGAGGCGGGCACCTGGTCAAGATATGGGTGCGCTTTCTACACATCAAGAGAAATTACCTGGGCTTTGGGAGACTTCCAGTTCAAAATATTTTCTAATTTTGTTGTGACCTCCTCTTTGACCTAAGAATTATTGAGAAGCGTGTTGCTTAATTTCCAAATTTGGTGATTTTCTAGGTTCCTTTTTGTTATTGATTTCGAATTTAATTCCATTTTAGTCAGAGTACTCTATACGATTCCAATCCTTTTACATTTATTGAGAAATGATTTGTGCCCCAGCATACAGCTAACTTGATTAATGTTTCATGTGCACTTGAAAAAAATGTATATTTTAGTTTGTGGTTGTAGTGTTTTGTAAGTGTCAATTAGATTGCATTGGTGGGTAGTGTTCAAATCCATCATACCTTAACTGATTTTTTCTGTCTACTTGTTCTATCAATTACTGAGAATGAAATATTTAAGTCTCCAACTCTAATTGTATAGTTTTTCTATTTTCCTTTTAGTTTTTATCAATATTTATCAATATTTGTGGGGTGCAACCAAAGCAATACTTAGAGGAAAACTTATGCCTTATAGCTATATAGCTTATAAAGGAAAACTTAGATGCTGATATTGGAAAAGGAATAAAAAGACAGTTTAAAATCAATAATCTAAGCTTCCACTGTAACAATTTAAACAAATAAGAAAAAATTAAACCCAAGTATGCAGAAGGAAGAAAATAATAATAGAAAAAAGAAAAAGAAAACAAACAGATGATAAAAAAAATCTACAAAGCTGAAAGTTGGTTCTTTAATGGATAATAAATTTAGGACTCATTATACTTCATAACAATAGCTTATAATTAAAGAGAGATAAGTCGATATTAAAGTGTTCTAAGTTTCTTGAATTGTTCAGGAGTGGGTAGAATAAGATATTGCTTTATTTTAGACTTTGTAAATTACACATGCATGGTATAATTTCAAAGATCATCCCTAAAAAGCAATTGAGTGTATAAATTCCAGAGAATACATGAAGTAGAAAATACAAATAGGAATAGGAAAATAAAGAAAAACTCAGTCAGTAAAGAAAAGATCAGGAGAGAAAAACAAAGACGCATCAAAAAGAAAATGCAAAGAGGAAAAAGAATAAGATTGTAAAAATAAGTCCAAATTTACCAGTAATCACAGATGTAGATGGACCAAACTCACCAGGTAAAGAAAGAATTTTTTTTAAAGATTTTATTTATTTATTGGAGAGAGAGAGCACGAGCATGGAGGAGAGGGAGAAGCAGACTCCCCCCGCTGAGCAGGGAGCCTGATGTGGGGCAAGACAGAAATTTTCAAAATGAATTAACGACCTACCCCCTTCCAGCTGTCTAAGAGATGTCTTCAATTGAAAAGGGGTAGAAAGCTTAAAAACAAAAAGACGAGAAAAGTGTGCCAAAATAAACTATTTTATTTTTTTTTAAAGAATTTATTTATTTGACAGAGAGAGAGACAGCCAGCGAGAGAAGGAACACAAGCAGGGGGAGTGGGAGAGGAAGAAGCAGGCTCCTAGCAGAGAAGCCTGATGTAGGACTTGATCCCAGAACTCCGGGATCACTGAGCCAAAGGCAGATGCTTAACTGAGCCACCCAGGCACCCCACAAAATAAACTATTTTAATTATATTAGCATCAGATAAAATATTTATTAAAGAAGAGCCATTATTGAGAATAGAGACAGTATCTACATAGTGAAAAAATACTCAATTTACTAGGAAGTCAAGTCAATTCAAAATTTACATGCATCTTATAAGATAGCCTTAAAAATGAGTAAAGCAGAAATCGACAGAACACGAACTTGACAAATCCATCACCATTGTGGAAGACGCTAGCACTCTTCTCGCTATCATTGTCAGATCTAGCAGAAAAAAACCCTGTAAGGATGTAAAAGCTATGAAATGTAGTTAGCAAGTACGATTGAATGTTAATTTATATAATTTTTTGAATAGGAATTTGAGAATACACATTCATTTCAAGCTTCTGTGTAACACTTGTGAAAATAAACCATATGTCACCAAGCAAGTCTCAACAAATACCAGCGATTAAAATTATACAGATCACCTTTGTGGTTATATTGCTAAAGTTACAAACAGACAACAAAAAGATAATAAATTATTAACATATTTGGAAATTAAGATGCTTACTTCCACAGAATCTGAAAGTCAGAGATGAAATTATAACATTGAACTGAAAGATAATATAAAAATATCACATAGTAAAATTTGTGACATGCAGTTAAAATAGTTTATAGAAGAAAATGAATAGCCTTAATTTCATACATTGGAAAATAGGAAACTGAAATTAATGATTTGCTCATTTCAAGAAGTTAGTAAAAAAAAATGCAGCAAAACAAACCCAAAGAAAGAGAAGGAAGGAAATAATTAAGGATAGAGATTAATGAAAGGGAGAACAAACATAGGGTAGAAGAGATCTACAAAGACAACAATTAAGTCTTTAAAAATACGAGTTAACTTTTAATTATAAAGAAAAAAAACTGGTGGTTAAGAGGGGAGGGGTGGGGAATAGGGGAAACAGGTAATGGGAATTAAGGAGTGCACTTGGGTTGAGCACCTGGTGAGGTAAGGCAATGTTGAATCACTATAGTGTACACCTGAAACTAAAATAACACTTTGTTAACTGACGGGAATTAAAATAAAAATTTTAAATAAAACTAAAATAAAATTCTAATGAACTTGATAAACTTCTACTGAGACTGATCAAGAGAAAGAGGGAAGGTGCAAATAATATAATATCAAGAATGGAAGAAGGAGGATATAACTCCAGAGGCTCCAGATATCCATAAGATAATAATGGGATGTTATGAACAAATTTATACCAATATATCTGAAATTTTATACTGGCAAAGTCCTAGAAAAATATGTCTTACCAGTGATGACTCAAGAAGATGTAGAAAACATGAATAGTCCTATAATCACTGAAGACATTGAAAGAATAGTATGTAAGTCCGGTCTACTCAAGGAATAAAAAGTACATGTTATTTGAGCAGAGAGAACTGAAAAGAAAGCATTGTTAACTAGGTATAAAGGCCTTAACTAGGTAACTGAAAGAGTAAAGAGATCCTTTTAAGATATGGAGGAAGTAACTTCATGATGCAGCTGCCACTCGTAGGGTTGGGGAAACAAAGGGAAGATGTTGGAATTATTAAAATTTCGTGACTTAGAGGAGGGACCTCATAGAGGAGAAACTCAGATCTCTAATGAAGAGGTCCTGTCAGGCTGGAGCAGGTGCTGCTGTTTGGAGGAGGAGCCCCACAGGGCTGGAAACCAGACTTCCTAGGCGGGAGCCCAGGCCGGCTGGCGCTGGTGTCTTTGGGTTGTGTGTGAAGAGCGTGAAGAGGGTGGGTCTGCAGGTGCTGGACAGACTTCAAACTGGGCTCAGCTGCTGTTGTAGGAAGACCTGCTAGGTGACTCTCGCAGGAAAAGCAAGCTGATGGGAATCAAATAAGAAGCAGATGAAAAGTAGCCAGCCCTTTTTTTCCTCCCCGGGGCCTCCTATTGTTCCTCTAGTGTCCCCTACTGGCAGAGTCTAACAAGGCACCCGTTGACCAAGTTGCAATATGGTTTGGAGTCTCAGTCCCCATCACAAAGCAGAGTATAGAAGGATGGGTTTAGAGCTGGGAGACATTACTTTCTGTGGCATAGTCCTTCTCTTTGGCTTCTTAACATTCACAGTCACTGTTACACATACATTTGACCTTCATGCAACAAGAAAATAACTCTATGTTTCCATTTAACATGATGTAACTATCTTTCATGCAAAAATGACGTTCTCAGTCTCTCCCCAAAATGAGAAGACACAAAGTTCCGAAGGGCTGTATTCATCTCTGGTCAACTAATAACTTCACAAATTCAATTACAGTCCTGCCTGAATATTCTGTTACATGAATTTGAAATTGGAAAGTTAACATCCAGCAAAAGTTACATAAAATAACAGGAAGGAGGAGGGAGAAGAAAAAAAGTGGTTAATATACACAAATACACACATATTATAGAGCAAGCAAGGAAGAAAATATTCACAGTTGATTCAGTCTTTGTTTCTGTGACTGGTCATGGGGCTGTGGTTGACATTTATAATTCCTTCCTCCACTCTTCATTCTACATATCCTTTCTTTTCAACTGGTTAGGGTTCTTTACCTGATGAGGTATCCTAAATCTTCATTTCTGAAGTCTCTGAATCCTTAGTGGCTCTGCCTTTTGAAATGCTGTAGCTTTCCATTCATTTTTACAACGGGACATGGAAGTACTAAGGGACAGCCTGGAACAGCCTCTGGGTTTCAGATATAGTCCCCTCCACTTCCACTGTGTAGCAGCAAACAAATTTCACCTTGTAATCAAGATCAATTACCTAGGGCAGTAGAGTAACCCTTTTCTTCTCGTCTTGGTTTAGTGGAAGGAAGACTCAAAATGGATGGTAGCAATCCCAACTTCCAATTTAATGGAACTATACTTGTGCCCTCTGGTAGAAGTATTTCTCTCTTAGGAAGCAAGACCTCCATGTCTACAGAGCTCAGAGTTGTGGGGAGGGAAGTAAAAATTCTGCAAACAGGTTACTAGGTGTAATGGTGAGAGGTCTCACTCCCATTTCTATCCCTTAATTCCTGGACTCCTATATTCCAGTGATGAGAGAGAAAATACCATATATAGGTTTCTAACCCAAAGCATAAACTGCACCCTGTAAGATACAACTCCAGCCTTTTGAGCTCTTCTGCCTGGAAGCCTGGAAGATTTTCTCTTTATTCTCTGAGATTATGCATTTTACCAGGATGTGCCCTCACGTGTGATTTTCTCATCAATCCAGATAGAACTCAGCGAGCCTTTCAATCAGCGGCTGGATGTATTTTCCTCAGCTCAGGAAGATTTTCTTCTAGTATTCAATTAAGACTTCTTCCCCGTCTGTTCATGCTTGTCTCCATCTGGAGCAGCTATTATTTGTCCATTAGATTTCCTGATTTTGTTCACTATGTCTCTTTTCCCTCATAAATTACATTTAAAAAAATCCTTCTTCTCCATGTTTTTGAGGCATTTCCTGCATGTCATCCTCACAGTCACTAATTAGGTCTCAGTAGTCTTTCATTTACCTGCTGAGGTTTTTAGTTGAAAATCACGTTTTATGCTCCAAGAAGTTGTGTGTATGCATGTGCACGCAGCACTTGGATTTTAGACCTCATTTTTAAACTAAACAGTTCCATTTCACTAGGCATATTAGTCCTCAATTGCTTGTGTAACAAAGAAGTACAAAGTGACCATAACACAACATGAATGTACTCTCTTACAGTTCTGGAGGTCAGCAGACCAAAATACATTTCACTAGGCTGAAATCAAGGTGTCAGTTTCCTTCTGGAGGCTGCGAGGGGAGATATATTTTGCCTCTTCTAGCTTCTGGAAGCCACCTACATTCCTTAGCTCAGAGCCCTTTCCTCTATCTTCAAAGCACATCACTCTAACCTCTGGCGCTATTGTCACATCTCTTTCTTCTGACTCTGACCCTCTCCTCCCTCTTAGACAGACTCTTTCAATTACACTGGGCCCTTCTAGGTAATTCAGGATAATCTCCCCCATTTTACAATCCTTTACATAATCACACCTGCAAAGTCGCTTTGGCTATACCAGGTAACATACGCAAAGGTTCTGAGGCTGGGATGTGAACGTCTTTGGAGGGGTGGGCCATTATTCAGCCTTCTACATTAAGCATGTTTTCTAACTGTTTAACCTGATGCTCCTCCCTCTGGCTGCTGGGATGCCTCGTTATTTTCCTCAGCCAGCCTGTTGGGACTGAAGTCTGACTGTTGGAGTATTTGTAAGGGCAAGAGTCCAGCAAGTAGTGAAAAGCAGAGGAGTTTTACGCTGTGTGTGTCAGTGGTTTAAGGGTGGGTTCTGGCACTAAGACCACCACCCAGGGAATTCCAGGAGGAAGCCTCTTTACAAGTATCTCCCAGCCTTGAGTCAGAGCAGGCATTCAGATCATTGAATATTTCCAATATATTTCTTTAAAGTCATTGTTGTATTGCCTATAGGATTACTTAATCTGTAGTGACTTCATGCGTTGATTTTGCTGGCTTCCTTTCTTAGCATTACATTTCCTTGTAGGTTTTGAGAATTCTGGTTTACAGAGTTATTTTGAAAGGAAACCCTTTTGTTTTCGTATCTCTCTCTCTTTTTTTCTTCTCCTCCCTCCTGCCCCGATTGCTCTCCTTGGTCATCATTTTTCAGTTGCTGGGTCTTTCAGACCCCCAGACTTGATCCCATTTCACAGTCGTAGTTCAGCTGTTACATTGGGCTATGACTGATCCAGTTATCGAACAGCAGGAGGTTGGCACAGCCCCTGATCTTTTATACTCCCATACCCCCTAGCCTGCCCAATCTTCTTCTCAGAGGTGGGGGGCAATCCATCCAAGATCCAAGACCTCAAATAGTGAGCCTGGGCCCTGCCCTCTACTTTGCGAGCAGTCCCTGGGAGCAAATCAGCTTATTTCTTGGTTGGATTTCCCTCTGTGTATCTAAGCATCACTGGTTTTCTCCTCTCCATCTATTTTCAGTCTTTCAGATTACTTTCTTTCTATGACTTCCCTTCCTTTCTCTTCCTAAGTATGGGTTCTTCATTTTTTATTCTTTACTATCATCTCGGAGGAATCTCCAGAGAGGAATGGGCTGGATACGTGTGGTCACCTCATCAACTTCAACTGGATGTCCAAACTATCATTTAAAACCCTATTCTTTGGGCGCCTGGGTGGCTCAGTCGTTAAGCATCTGCCTTCGGCTTAGGTCATGATCCCAGCATTCTGGGATCGAGCCCCGCATCGGGCTCCCTGCTCAGCTGGAAGCCTGCTTCTCCCTCTCCCACTCCTCCTGCTTGTGTTCCCTCTCTCACCACCTCTCTCTCTGTCAAATAAATAAACAAAATCTTTAAGAAAAATAAAATAAAAATAAAACCCTATTCTTCAGGGACACCCAAGTGGCACGGTGGGTTAGGCATCCAAATCTTGGTTTTAGCTCACGTCATGATCTCAGGGTCGTGGGATTGAGCCCCGTGCCCCATGCTTGTTGATTCCCACCTTCTCCCTCTCCCCCTTCCCCCGCTTGCACTCTCTAAAAACAAATAAATAAATCTCCATTTTAAAAAAATTAAAAAAACTTTATTCTTCAGTCTACATATATTTTGGCTCAGAAAATATTGGAGGACTGGTTGATTTAGAGACTTTACTAATGAAAGGATGAAAGGTTTCATTAGCAGATTTAACAAGGAAGGGAGGGACAGGAAGAATCACAGGTGATTCTGCCCTGCTAAGGGACTGGAGTTTAAGAAACCAGGATGGTGAAGCAGATTTTGGAGGCAAAGACAGGAAAGTGAGAACAGAGGCTTGAGACAGAAGGAAAGGAGGACAGAGAGAGAGAGAGAGAGCAGAGAACAACTTGGTGTCGTTCAAGGCCTTCAGTGATGGGGTAGGAGGAAAAAGGAATGTCAGTTTAGCAGTTTTGCTATGAGAGGCATCGCTCTAAAAACAGAGTCTCAAGGAGGGGAAGATCAACCCTTTCAAGTGCCAGATATGGGCCAGCAGAAAAGGATCAGCCAGACTTCGGACTTGGCTCTGGGCTTCTCTTACTAGGGCATTCCTCTGTGAGCTCTTGGGCTTGAAAGTCATTGACTGGCTTGAGGAGGAGGCTCAAAGCAGAAAAGCACTGTGACTTGGCTTAGAAATTGCTCTTGGGCAAATCCACAAATGCCAAGTCCCTTTATATCTGGTTACCCCAGAAGCCGACAGTTGGGTTTTCCCTTTCTCCATGCGTTGGTCCAAATGGAAAGCATTCCTGGGTATTTTGGGTTCTCAGACTCATCTTCCAGCCGCCAGGAGAATGTTGTAATAGTTCACAACACGAGCTCTGGTGTAGATCCAGTTTCTCAGGCAGCAGGAGCCAATCCTACGAGAGGCAGGGAGACGCTGCCATCAGAATGGCTCTTATGTAGGGGCAATAAGGCCACAGGCTAAGAGGACTCACCTGTTTCCACCAGGAGATGAATACCTGGTGCTGTTCATGGTCCTGAACTACAGCTGCTCGTCTCTGTTGCACTATTATTCCACTTTCCACTGGGGCAGTGGTGACTCCTGTTCAAGCCCATGGGAATCAGGTGAGCAAGGGTGTGAGAGAGAGAAAAGAAAAAAGCAGACCAAGTCCTTTGGAGGATCCTGCTGCTGAGTCATTTCTAGAGAGAGGAAAATGGGATTTCCTTGCACTCATCATTCATGAAGTTTTATATTCTCCAAGATCCCTGTTGGGAAGCACATGACCCCACCATTTCTGTCTGATGGTAAGTTTATAGATGAGGATAGAGACACAAGGCTGTGAATTCCTGGAGTTCAGGGTCCATGCTGGATTCCCTTATCACCTTGCCACCTTCAGTAAGTGTCGGTTGAATTGATAAGATGTTGTGTGTAAGAGATAGAGCCTAGACTAGGTACTCAAATTTTGCTTTCATCCCTGCTCTGAAGGAGGGCAAAGGGGCTAACATTTGAGATTCACCTGTGCCAGCCATTTGAAATTAGATTCTTTAATTTAATCCTCATGGGAGATTTATCACAAAATTTTCAGTGAAGAACCAGGCTTATAGAGGCAAGCCTCCTGAGTGAGATCCATTGCTCTTGTGGTGAGTCTAGGGCTCGAACTCAGGTCTTGCTGACCCCAAAGGCCATATTTTCCCCACCACCACTGGCTACTTTCTTCTTATGCAAGGAGAGACACAAATATCACAAGGGAAAGGTGGGCTTGCGGTCTGTACAAGCATCTTGCTTAATGTCTAGAGATTGTGTCAAAGGTTAGAAAGCTGATTTTGTGACAACTACTACTGATCAGGTTTTGGGGCCAGGAGCTTAGGTCTAAGGTTAAGGAGGGGAAAGAGATGGGCTCAAAACTTGGCAGGGCCCAGGGTTTTTCCCTGTCTCAACGTCTCATACATGTTCCAGCTTTGGTCAGCAAAAGTAAGGAGTAATTCCCAAAGACAACAGAAATCATTAGGAGAGCCCATAAAGACACAATGGTTCTGGTACAGGAACAAAATACAGCCCAGGTGATGAAGTGTAAGGCTTGGTCTGCGTCTCAGCCGGGTGGTTTTCTTCAGCTCCTGGAAGAATCAGCGTGGCAGTCGCCCAGACTTCAGTCAGATCCAGAGATGCAGCCAGCCCCTCCCCTCATGGCACTGGGGAACAGAGCTTTTTCCAGTCAGCTGGGGGCTTATTCTGATTCCACACGGTCTGCTTGAGTGGTACTCTTCATTAACTGGGCAACCCTGTCCATGTCACCCTTAAGAACTCCCTTCTCATGAAAGGAGTACTTCGAGGAGGATGTCAAGATGTCTTCCAAAGGATCTGAAACACTTTGAAGTACTTACTGAGCCGGGGTCCCCTTTGCTACCATCTCCCCTCCTCCCTCACACTGGTGGGTCCCCTAGACTTCCATGGCTAATTGGACCAGGTGTGGACGCCCGATGCAAGCTGCACCAATCAGACTCTCTATTCTGGAGAGTGAGACGTGCGAGGCAGACATTCTTCTAGGTTAGCTTTGGCTGCTAGACCTGGAAGGTCAGGGAGACATGGGGCTGAGGGAGCCATGTGGGGACAGACAGCCGTGATAGCCCTTGTGCAACAGAGAAATCAGACTGATCAGGAGACGGAATGAAGGAGCTGAAAAAAGAGAAGCAGAAACAAACAAGAAGAGGCAGACAGAGGTGCTGTCATGGCGAGCAAAGCCTGCAGGGAACACTGACACTGTGGGGCTGGTGCCTGGTCAGCAGAGTTCAGAGCCATGGCATAGTAGAAAGTCCCGCCTGATACTTCCAGCTCTCTCCCTGCCACTTACTGACTCCATTCACTGCCAGGGGAACGGATGAAGGAGAGTTTTGTTTTGTTTTGTTTTGTTTTGTTTTGTTTTGTTTTGTTTTGTTTTGTTTTTGCAAGGGATGGGATCAGGTATCAGATAATTGAAGCATCCTCGTAAGGCACAGATCCTCCCAGTTTTCACACCACAGATCACCAACTTGTAGCAAGAAAGTAGAGTTTCATCAACGGTTTTAAATTTCAAAATAAAACAGTATTTTAAACCTTAAGAACAGTTTCATATCAGTGAGAAAGTCTCCCTCCCTCCCACCCTCCCGCCCTTCTTGCTGGAGCTCTGCTGGCCTTGTGCCCGCAGTCAGGGCAGGGGTGGAGCAATCAGCGGGTTCCACCCCCCCAGCCATACTGTGATTGGTTCGAAAGTGGCCATGTGACCCAAGCCAATCCAATCAGTGTGACTCTCAGGTCTTTTTCGGGGGAACTTGGGATTGGTCTGGATGGTGTGGGGTGAACGTGTGGGGCCTGGTCCTGCTGCTGTACCATTTTTCTACCACAAGGGAAGCTGGGCTGAAAGGAAGCCAACGCAAGGAGGAGAACGGAGCCAAGGCACCTGCAGCGAAACGGAGCCAGAGCCCTGACATCACAAATGATCTAATTAGTTCCATTTATTGCTTAATCCACTTGGAACTGAGTTGCTATCATCCCTGACTGAAAGCATACTGACCTGTACGCTACCTGCTTTTTCTCACAGCATGCCGAAAAGATGTGCATTGAACTCTGCCAGGATTCGAAGATACTCGGTTGTTTGGGGGTTTTTTGGTTGTTGTTGTTTTGTTTTGGGTTTGTTTTTTTTTTTTTTACTTCCTTTAATCCCGAATCAAGGTCCCAAAGCATTTTGTTGACCATCAACTCTTTTCTGTGAACAAAGCGATGCGCGGAGCCACCTCTTTTACTCACAGAGCCGAGCCCTTCCTTGCGGCAACCACGGCTCCTTCCAACTCTGGCACTGATCCCAAGGCACCGTTGCTAGCACATGACTCACAAAGTAAATAATCTATAAATGAAAAGCCTCTTATCATACTTTGGCACGACAAACAAAACGACAAGCCAGGCAGCATTTTTCCTTCACGTTTGAGCCCCGTCTGTGCCAAGGGCTTGCTTCATCCCCCTCACGTGAGAGTTCTGGCTTGCTCCACCGCCAAGTACCCACCAGCGTGTGTGCACTGATTGCTTTTCTGCTCGGCGGGTTCTTCATGTCCTGCAACCTCCCACCGTGTTATCTGATAAAGGAGTGTTGTCCATAGTCCTTTTGGCTCTCTCTCCACGCCTGGTCTTTATCATTATTTTTGCAGCTGCTTTACAGGCTTCTTGGTAACTGTAAGGCCGACTTTTCTGTGCATTTGTTAATAGGGCAGCAATTGAGAATGATGGTCCTGCAGCTCTGGCCTCCTCTGTGTCTTTAGTAACAAGAATAATCAATCTTCCATTAGAAAGCATTGTTTGGGGTTTGTTCTGTTCTGGGAAAACAGGATTGGTTGCTTTGGGGGAAGATAATGGAAAATATGTTTTATGGCTTCAGATGACGACGTATCCCAGTTTTAATGTTACTGGTAACATGCTGAGGACTAGAGGCAAACACACTGCTGGTGTGATCGTGAAAATTTCCAGAATTCCCCATCGGACTTCTCACAATTTTCATGTATGGCTGCATGTGTACCATCGTTACGCAAGAATTTGCTTGTCCCGGAATACGTGGTTCCCTATTTCTTCGCCACACTGGAGAACTGCTTATTCATGGCGGGTGCTGTGTTCTTCTGAGAATTTACGTTGCCACTGTCACCATTGGTTTACGATTGGAAGAACCTGCTTGAGCCACTGATTTGTTTTTGTGAACTGGAGAGATGATGCAACATAATAGTAACCACAGAAATTCAAAAATAGCAAACATAACAACTTGCCAGCCAGAGGCCCTATGTCAGTCTGATTGTGTTCAGTTAGGAGAGGAATATACCTCTCCCACCCGGCTGTTTTTAAGGTTTATTTTTATTCCTAATTTTCTGAAGCTTCACAGTGTTGGTTTTGGTGGGGGGGGGGGTGTTTGTGAGAGAGAGAGAGAGAGAGAGAGAGAGAGAGAGAAATGGGAGGGGGGTTGGTGGAAGCAGATGAAGAAGACAGTGCAAATCTGAAAAAATATATCAGGCAGCACCTGGTGGCTAAATCTACTGAGTGACAGACTCTTGATTTCGGCTCAGGTCATGACCTCAGGGTGGTGAGCCTGTGGGAGCCCCACAGCAGGGAGTCTCCTTGTCCCTCTCATTCCTCCTCTGCCCCCCCTTCATGTGCCCTCTCTCTAAAGTGAATAAATAAATCATATATATCAGGATTGTGAGACCATTAATACTTTGTCTTCAGCTCTTTCCCTCCGTTCTGGTCTTTCTGTAGAAGCTTTTGCTTTTTCATGGCCAGGAGGCGGTGGTAGGTTAAGGCGTGGAAGGAACACTCTGGGCAAATGCTTGCTTTGTGCCTGAGCCAACTCATACCTGTGGGACACGGATACCAACTTCTGCCAGGCTGTGACCCCTCTATTCTCTTAAGTAGACATGGGAGGGAAAAATAACCTAGAAATAATGACAAATGTTTCCTCTTTGCAGTTATCACACCTCTTTCCTTTTCCTTCGCTGACGGACCGGCTCAGACCTTTGCCAGGAAGCTGGCTTAGCAAGGTGCGGCTACATGCGCGGGCCCTCCGCGCTGCTTGTGAACGTTCCCGTTTGCCTTCTTCTGTGGCTTGGTGGAGTTCCACTTCTGCCACACCTGCGAGTTGAGGTGTGAGCGGGTGATTTGCTTCGGCCATTGAAATAGGAGCAGAAGTGACCCATCACTGCCAGGGGGAGGCTTTAAAACCTAGGGAGTGAAGTGCTGCGTCCCCGCCAAGTTGCTGAGCAGCGGTCAGGGAGGATGCTCTGGGTCAGCACCCCCCCATCTTGACTAGGACCCCCGGACAGTGTCTCCCACCCCCCCACCCCCACCGTGGGCGGTTAGCAGGAGCAAGAAAAAGAATTCCTTGCTTCAAACCACTGAGATCTTGAGGAGGGGTTGTTCCTGCAGTGTAGACGCAAACGGGGGGTGGGGTGGGTGGAGTGCGCACATAAATAAAGAACATGGATCCCTTTGCCGGATTCGCTTCCAGAAAGCCGACCCTGATGGGCAGCCAGCAGTATCTCATCAGCGTGCCTGTCCTCCACTCCCCAAAGCCCTCGTTTTTTACAGAGAAGGACACCCGTGTATGTTCCAGCGTTCAACATTCTAGTCGCCATTCTTGCGTCTTCTGTTTGCCACTCACACACCAAGAATCAGGAATATTCTCAGCCGACCGCTTTATTGGTATGGACTTTCGACAAGCAAACATAAGCCCAACAGCATTAACAAAAAAAACAAAACAAAAACA
>NC_048232.1:81891542-81897205 GCF_002007445.2 Ailuropoda melanoleuca
GCCCGCTGGAGAGCGGCCACGCCCACCGGCACGCGCCCGCCCCGCGCCCCCGCCTCGCCATCGCCCCCCAGCGGGCGGCGGCCGGAACGGCAGCGGACGGTGCTCTCGGAGCGAGCGAGCGGCAGGAGCCGGGTGTGCTGTGCAGGGCGGTGCAGGGCGTCGGAGGCCGGTTCGGGAAACGCCCGGGCGGATCGGAGCCGAACCAAGACTGCGCGTGGCTAACCTTCAACAAATAGGACTGCTGAATTTGCCATGCAGCGTTTTCAAACAATTTGCACGTTTTGCAGATCCTCCGAACCCCCCCCTTTTTTTTTTTTAAGATTTTATTTATTTATGGGACAGAGATAGAGACAGCCAGCGAGAGAGGGAACACAAGCAGGGGGAGTGGGAGAGGAAGAAGCAGGCTCATATCGGAGGAGCCTGATATGGGGCTCGATCCCATAACGCCGGGATCACGCCCTGAGCCGAAGGCAGACGCTTAACCGCCGTGCCACCCAGGCGCCCCCCGAACCCCCCCTTTTAAATAATCTAAATTTTTTGATAGGCCAAAGCCATGTGGATTTAAATTTTTTCTTGCTTTTTTTTTTTTTTTACAAGCCCTAATTGTGCCTCTTCCACCTTGTGTTTTTCGGTTGTCATTTTTCATTCAAAGCGTTCAGATGTTTTTGTCCTTTTGACATCAGTCTGTGGCTTATTTTCCAGTGGAGGCTTCGAAAAGTTAGAGCCACTTAAACTTGTGGGTACATCTCTTCCTTGTTTCCTCTTTCACAGCATTAACGTATTTTACAGCTCCTTCTGGGGTGGGAATTGGTGAAAATGATCATTTTGGGGGCCTTAGGAAATTTCACATCTACTCCAAAACTTGTTTCGTAGGGTTACAATTCGAATTTAATTTAATTTAATTTAATTCAAATTTCAGATTTGGGCTAGTTTTATCTTTCCCAGTATTTCTTTTGAACAAATGATTTAATTTGCTCTTTTCAGGAATTTGCCAACTCTTTCACCCCAATTTTCACAATTAGTAGTAGTTTGTCACCCACAGCCTGCTGTGATTATGTCCTCTACTAACTCAAGAGTAATTTTTTTAAAGATTTTATTTATTTATTTGACACAGAGACAGCCAGTGAGAGAGACAGCCAGTGAGAGAGAGACAAGCTGGGGGAGTGGGAGAGGAAGAAGCAGGCTCCCAGCAGAGGAGCCTGATGTGGGGCTTGATCCCAGAACAACGGGATCACGCCCTGAGCTGAAGGCAGACGCTTAACGACTGAGCCACCCAGGCGCCCCAACTCAAGAATAATTTAATGCAAAGTGTCGCTCAACAGAGCTGGGGACGTGTAGGGAGGCATTGTTAACAAAACTCAGTTTTCATGCTAAGATGTAATTACTACTGGCCGTCAGTGTTGTTTGCTTGACTAGTTGACTAAGTGACTTTTTTAAGATTACATTCCCGCTGTTGCACTGTCACAGAATCTAATATTGCACATATAGGGACCTCAGAACGCCTCATCTTCTATAGGTTTTTCATATACTATTTCTCACATACCTAACTTTCGGGGCGCTGTTAGGTACTATGAACTCAGGATTTCTTTGTCTTAGATTTGCCTCTATACTCGCTTGAAATCCAGTCCCATCCAAAATACACAGGTGCCTTTTCTGAAACATCTCCACTTCCTCCCAACCAGGTTAGAAACGAGGTGGGTGGAAAATCCTTTGAATAAGAGGTGGGATGGGAGAGCGAGAAAGATCACCCTGGAGGTGCATTATTCCTCCTTTCAGTATACTTTTTGAAGATTTTATTTATTTATTTATTTGGAAGAGAGAAAGAGCACGAGAGAGAGACAGAGAGAGCACGAGCTGGGGCGGAAGAGGGCAGAGGGAGGGGGAGAAGTAGGCTCCCAGGAGGGGGCCTATGCGATGCGGGACTTGATCCCAGGACCCTGGGTTCAGGACCCGAGCCGGAGGCAGACCCTTCACCGACCAGCCACCCAGGGGCCCCTCCTTTCAATATTATAGCTGGTAGGCAGTGAGTAGAAAGTAGAAAGTAAATATAGGGAAAATATTTTGTTCTACAAGTTGTTAACCTTTTAAAAATATAATGGCTGCTAAAAACTGAGTGGTGTTTACTCTTAAGGAAAATTGGTGCTACTGTTTTGGAAACGAGATCTTGTGCCGTAATTGCAACCGAACTAAATATAAACCTTAGTTCACAAGTGATTGCGGTCAACAAATGAGTAAAGGAGAAAATAGCTTTTTACCAAAGATGTGATTTCATTCTAAACCTCGTAGTGTGATCAAATATGGTCATCCAGAAATCCGCTATTTTACTTTGTACAGAAAGTATGTAGTCTGGATTTTTTTTTTTAATGGGTTTGATTCCGTTCATTCAAGGGAAACTACTCCACAGATTAGGGGAGTACGGTGCCCCGCCCCCGGGATGTTTTTTAAAAAGCAGACCTTTTAAATCTCACACGATCTTTGCTATCAATCTCTAGTGGACTAAGAATTTTTTCACTACTCCCTTGGGTTTCTTTAAGTTATATAGATACCTAAGCCATGGAAAAACCTTATTGTTTTTGTCTGTAAGACTGTTTCTACCTGAAAAGCCATCACGAGGTTTATCTTGGGGGTTTATCTTGTACACGATATTCTTAGAAGTAGGAAAGGACGATCCTATTTATATTCTCTCGAACTATTAATCTGACACATATAATATGCATAGGTTTGACGTTTGTCATCTCCCAAAGGTAAAAATGTGTTAGAAAATATTCTTTGGTCATTTAGACTGAGTAGGGCCAAATGGGTCAGGATTACTTTTTCAGTTCCATTTGACAGACAGCCTGTCTTTAATCAGTGCAACTTGCAAAATTTCCAGGTCTACTCATGTATGCAACAGAGTACTTTACAACTGTCACACTCTGAATTTGTGGTTCCAGCTCCCGATGCTTCTGGAGCTCAGTCTAGCAAAAGTAGAAGAAAGACCTGAAAGGGATTTCTTTTTCTTAGGAGAATAAGTCAGAAATTTCAGGCTAAAAGAGTTGAAACTACTGTAGATAACAGATATTTCAGTCCTCCGAAATTTGTGATGCTGGGACTTTTGTGATTTTTGCGTGGTGGCTGGATAAAATTGGTGGTTAAACTTTACAGTCCTACATGCCTTCTAAATTAAAAAAAAGAAAAAAAAGAACAGAATTCATTATTGTAAATTTAGACTTGCAGACATGATGTAGAAACCGTCCTGCAGGTTTCCTTAACAGGTGACATTTTGCCAGGGGCTGAGGGGAGGGGGGAGGGAGAGTCAGTGTATAATGGGACAGAGTTTCAGTTTGGGATAATGAAAAAGGTCTGGAGACAGTGGGGATTGTTGCCCAACCATGTGAATGTGCTTAAGGCCATTGAAGTTAAGAAGGGGATATTTTGTGTTGCTTTTTTTTTTTTTAACCACAGTTAAAAAAAAAAAAAAAGGTCTTCTGTGTCCTGGCTTTGATGCCGACTCTGTCCCTTCTCAACCCCTCTTGGCTCCAAGGTCACCTACCAGCAGTGTCAGGGACTGCTGGCCATTGCCTCCCACACCCTGCTTCTCCTCGCTTCCCTTCCCGGGTCTTTGCTCTACTCTGCTCCTTGTCGGCAATGCCATCCTCTCCCTCTTCCCCTGGCTCGTCCCTCACTTTTCTGAATTAGGAAGTGGACAGTTGGGAGTCACATGCCTTTTGAAAATCAGCTTTGGGAAGTCCATCTGGGATCTGAGTCCTCCCCCTCTGTCCTTTTTATCTTCAGCTCAGTAGATACTGGGCAGGCTCTGGGGACCTGGAAGTCTTGCCTGAGGGGGAGTGGCAGCAGCTGTGTTGCAAACTCCCCTCTCCTTCAGAAGCTGCACGCCCCCCCCCCCCGCCTGCTGTGCCACCCTCCCCACGTCCAGAGGCGAGGGGGCAACGCTCAAATCTGTCCAGGCATCAGGGTCCTGGGAAGTCTCGGGGATCTTGGGGGTATGTCACCGACTGAATGTTTGTGTCCCCCTAAAATTCATACGTTGAAACCCTATTCCTGCCTCCATGTGACGGTATCAGGAAGGGGAGGCTCTGGGAGGCTTTACGATTAGATGAGGCCATGACTAGAATCAGTGCCCTCGTAAGACTCACCGGAGAGCCTGCTTCCTGTCTCTGCTCGCTGCCAGGTGAGGACACGGAAGAGGGTCCTCGCCAGAGCCCAACCACACCGACACCCTGACCTCAGACTTCCAACCTCCAGAACCATGAGAAATAAATTTCTGTTGTTTATTGGCCACCCGGTCTGTGGTGCTTATAACAGTGCACACGGACAGAGACAAGGGGGAGAAAATGCAATCTTGGCATCATGGAACTTAAAGAATTTGCAGCCATGAAGCTTGGATTCAGTGCTAAGCCAGGCTCAGCTTTGTCCCGGATTCCTGCAAAACTGGATTCTGGGTCATACCTGGCTTTGAAGGGATCAGCATCTAGCAAGGCTGGACTGTCACCAACCCTTGGTAGCTGCAGCCAGGTGTATGGGTGGGTGATTCTCTGTTCATGGACCTTGACGAGTTTAATGTAGAAGCAAAACTTTTCCTTGATTGAAAAGATCCAAGGAGACCGAGGAATGGGAGCACACGCTTCTGCAGGGACGCGGCTTCTGTTGGTCAGCTTCTGGCTCCCGCAGCCGGGGCCACCGGGCTGTGTCGAAGGAGGACTTCAGAAGACTTTCCTTTCCGACTGACTGCTATGACTGTAGAAACAGCACTCACTCGTTGTGGGCAACTTGAAGAGGAGATGTAAGTTGTGACAGAAAAGGACCATATTACCTCCTACAGAGAGTGAACATTTTAATTTTATTTTTATTTGTTTAAACGTTTCATTTTATTTCGAACTTGCAGGAAGTTGTATATAAAAAGCATCCCTACGCTCCTCACCTGAATTTGCATGCTGGGAACAGTTTCCCCGTTTTCTTTAGTGTTTGCCCGCTCTCTCCTTAGCTGTTCGCTACCGGCTCTGTTATCTCCTTATCTATCCATCGATCTATCATCTGTCCACCTCTGTACCACTGATTTCTGACGAGATGAAAGAATGGACAGGTTGCTGTGTTCAGGTGGACCCGTGTTCCGTTGCACAATGTTTGTTGCCAGAATCTCTCTCTGAACGGAAAGGGCGAGGCCACTGCCGAAGCCCGGGTCCCAGAACAGAACATGAACCGAATTCATCCTAGGACAAGTGACCGCCCTGCTCCAGGGACCATCCCACCACTGAGTGGCAGCCGAGCAGGCGACCCAAAGGTGCCCAGAAACGCCATCCTGTCTCTGTGGAAGGGCAGGCTCCCTCACTTCATACTCTTCGGCCTTTGCTTTATAATCTTATCAAATAAATGCATTAGGCTATGCACGTGCACAGTGCAGTGACAGGAAATGTAGGGGACAGGAAGGAAATGTGGCTTAAATAGAGCTGGGAGCATGCCCCAGGAGAGAAAGCCCAACTCTGCTCTCCCCGGAGGCTCCTCCTCACTCCCTTCCCCCCACGCCCCTCCCTGGCCTGAAGGAGGCAGAGACAGAAGGAAGGGAGACTGTGGGCAGGCAGGGAGGGGGACCAGGGACAGCAGAGCTAAGCTGAAGTGAGCACAGGGACTGGAAAGAGGCAGCAGGAGCCTGGGGGAGAAGGAAA
>NC_048232.1:81897305-81913348 GCF_002007445.2 Ailuropoda melanoleuca
AGGGAGGCCCCTCCCTCAGGCTTCCTCTCAGGGCGGGGCAGGTAGCAGGGGTGAGGACTGGAGAACCTCCCACCCTCCCCCCTACCTCAAATGTGAGGGTTCCTCCCCAAAATTTAGACTCATTCTTTCTATTCTCTACAGCGAGGCTGTCATTGCTGATCAGCGTGGCTGACAATAGGACAGGTTGGCAGGGGGCAGGTTTCTGATTTCTAGACCCCCCCCCATAAGGCTTAGCTGATTCTTACTCACAACAGGGGATTTGCGTGACTGCTCCCCCGAAAGGCCCACCGCAACGGGAGAGGTATTTGCCGGTTTGCACAGGTTTACAAGCTTTGATGTGGCTCTCTGGACATTGTGACACATTTCCAGGGAAAACCTTTGGTAGGAGAGCCTTAATATTCCCTTTCATTGCTTTGCATTTGAAATCAATTAAAGTAATTATTCTCTGAAAATTGAAAACTTTTCTGACAGCGATGAGTGCATTCTTCATCATGTATATTCGGAACCTAAGACAGGTTTTCCAAGACAAGTAAATCTACTCAGATTTTGTTTTCAAGACAACTTCCTCTGGGCTCCTTGGCTTTTGCTGGCTTCTTTGGATCCCTCTGGAGACGGGGGTGGAGGGCAAGGTTGCATTTCCCAGGAGGAAGTGCTTGATTCTGCTGTTCACGAGGTCTCCTGTGGTCTTAGCCAGACTGGAGTCCATGCTTCAGGCCCCCTGCTCCCGGAGGGGAAGGTGGAGTGGCACCGGGCGGGCAGTGAGACAGGGGGGCAGAGGGAACAGAGAAGGGGTCTGGCAGCCACAGAGATGGGGAAGGGAGGGGACACAGGAGGAGAGGGAGCAAAGGTGTGTGGGGGGGGTGGAGCTGGCCCCAGGAGGGAGCAGGTAAGCCAGTGGAGGCTCTGAGAGGGGCAGGGAAAGGCCAGGGAGAGGAGAGGGGGGAGGAGGGCAGGGGAGGTGGCAGGGAGAGAAGGAGGACCCCCACCTGGAGAATGGCTTGCAGTTTCTCAGAGAATTTCTGACTCTCCTTGTGCAGAAATGGCCAGGGTTGGAAGCAGCTTCCCTCCTGGTCGTGGAGCACGAAGGTTTTCCAGCAGTGCTCAAACTCTGCAGCGGGCGGAGGAGGGACGTGAGCCTGGCGCTGGGGGGGCCCAGGGCCCACAGGGGGTCTGACTCCCAGGGACAGGCTGTGCCCCTCCTAACTGCACCTCTGCTCGCTCTCCTCCGGGGTGCTCCCCTGACCCCGGGGACTCTTTCCTCAGCCTAGAACCTCAGCCAGCCTGACTTGCCTTCTTCCTGGAAGCCCCAGGTCTGTGTGGGCTGTCCACCCACCATGCTCCCTCCCCTTCCAGAGACACCTGTCCTGCCCTGCCTCTCTCTTCCCACAGACCCTGCTGTCCTGTGCTGTCCAGGCTCCAGCCTCCCCTCCGCAGGTAGCCAACGGGGTCTACCACCAGGGACACGACTCCTGCCCACCACTCCCCCCAGCAGCCGCCCTGCCCAGCCCTCTCCCTGCCCTCTGCCCACCCCCGGGAGGGTCCTGCTGACCCCTGTAGGTCATGATGGCGATGCTGGCCCCAGCCCTCTTCAGGGTCCGCAGCCCCTCCTTGTAATCCTCATCCCACCGCTCTCGGGTATAGAGGCGGGAGGCGAAGAGCTTCAGGCTCACGTGGCTGTTCTCCTGCAGGAACCGAGCCATCTTCTGGGCACACTTAGCGCAGGGGCTCCAGGAGAGAAAGCAGGTGACCCCATAGTGAAGCTTCGGGTCCAGGTTCCAGGACTGGATCTGCTCCAGCAAGTAGCACTCCGCGTGGCGGGAGGGCTCAGGTCCCTGGGCAGGCTGAGCACAGAAGAGGCAGGAAGGGCTTCTGTCATTGGCGGTGAACGTGGGGGAGAGTGGGACCAGGGCAAGGCAGGGAGGTCCTGGCCTCAGGCACAAAATACAGGGGAGCCCTTCTCAGCGTGTAGCTGATTGGGATGTCAGTGCGGTATTCCCAGGATCTGGGGTCAGCACCACTGGCTGACAAGCACAGGAGGGCAAATTCCTAGGAGCCCGATGAGGGGTGCTGAGCACTTTGCTTTCTGCCTCTACTCACTAGGGCACCTGACCGGTCCTCATTTACATTGTTGCGATTTCATTTATCATGAGATTTGCAGGAATTTCGACTTTTAAGGATTGCTTTAAAATATGATTCAGCTTGACCCCTGAGTTTCGGGAGCCCTCTGAGCTTGTGCCCAAGGGAAGGGTCTTCGGGACCCGTACCTACTGGGGCCCTGCAGACAGCAGCGGAAGAGCCCCAGGAAGGGAGACAGGAGGCCAGGTGAGCTCCAAGGACCCTGGCCTGATGCTATGGAAGTGGGTGCTTCCTCCAGGCAGGGATCCCCCCGTCTCCATCCACCCCCACCAAACGTCCCTCCCTGCTGTGCACTAGGACTTGCACAAGCTTCTGCTCTGGACCTCAGCCCACGGGTGATAGAAAAGGGCTCATTGTGCTGAGAGGAATGGGGTAGGGGGACCCAGAGGAGAGGCGCCTGGGTTGTGGGATGAATGTCATTGTCGGGGCTCACAGGACTGTGGAGATGGGTCCAACCCATCCAGGGAAGGTTTGTCAAGCAGGGATGGGGAGCAAGTCAGGTTCCGTGGTGTGAGCTCAGAGATCTGGGCGGAGTAGGATGGGGATCGGGGACCGAGAGGACTCCCCAGGCGATGCTGGTGTGGGGAGAAGTGCCCTTGGCACGATCTCCAGGCAGTGGGCAGGGGTCCTGCCAGGGCCCACTGGTGACCAAGAGGAGCCTCGACAGCCAACGGAATCCAGGTTTTTTGGCCGGCAGCCGCCCTAGGCAGGACCCAGGAAGAAAAGCTGACCCCTTATCCAGAAGCCTTTTCCTCTGTCCTAACCCTTCCTCAGAGGCACAGCAGGAGGGGAGAGGCTGAGCCCGGGCCTTGGGGTGACAGGGACTGACTGTGCCAGGCCTGGGACACTGTGACTGCTCTCTGACGTGTGGCTCCAAGCCAGCAGCGACAGCAGAAACAGTCCCCACCTGACTCAGGCCAAGGTGTGGCAGCTGTGGGGACCGAAGGGGAAACATTGGTGAGACCTGCCCCGGTCCACCCAGAAGCTTCTATCCTGAACGTCCCAGGACTGGGAGGCCTTGTCACCTTATTGTGTAGGATGCCCTTGTCCTGGCCCAGAGGGACCCCGGAGCCCTGATCAGGACCCTCCACCTTGTAACAGAGGTAGGTTCTGGAGGGCCAATCATCGTTGCGGAAGTTCTCGGTGAAGGTGTCCTCATCCAGGAGGTGTCTGTGGACAAAGGGGTGGAGGAGAGGCTGAAGGACACGGCCTTCCCCTGGAGCAATGACAGTCCTCCTGCTGATGTGTGTTGGGAACAGAAGAGAGGTTTTACATAAAAGGTGAAGATACTTCAATCTTTAAAAATCTGAACTATTTCTTATGAGCTCATTGTCTTTGGCTGGTTTCTTGGGCTCCTCCGCCCCACGCCTTCCCCCCTGCATCCCACATACTGGCCGGAGCTGCAGAGGACAGGCTTCCACTGGCTTTGCTGGGCCACCCAGCCTCCCTCTGCAACCCCTTCTGGGACCCCCCGGGGAGGAGGCCAGGCCAGTGCTCTGTCAGGCGACCCCCAGGAGCTTCCCAGGGTGCTCAGATTCTCTGCTGGCCTCACCATCCCATCCCTGTCCCCGCTGACCTACACCCCTGCGTGGAGGGACACCTGTGGCTTTCCCCCCTTGACTTCAAGGTTAGCCCGTGCCGCAGGGTGCCCTGGGGCCAAGACATGCCCGCGCGGGACCGTTGCCGAAAGGAGAACACCAGAGCCTGTGCTTCTGAAATAATCATGGGGTTTTCTGTAATGATGAATATACCACAAGCCCTTAACAAAACCAAAAGCTAAAAGGGACCTTCCGGCCCACAGCTCAGAAGGGATCCTAGGCGGAAAGACCAGATTCCCGAGGGGATTGGAGGAAGCCAAGGGTGGGAACCCTCACGGATGGTTCCTCAGGAGTCATCCTGGGGGAGGCTGGTTGGACAGGCAGACTGGGCGTCAGCTGATGGGGCTCGGTGGGCCTGGGACAGGCCAGCAGGAGCGAGGCAAAGAAGAGCAGGAGCCCCCAGTGGTCCAGGAGGAGACCTTGAGGGAGTGGCGAGTCCCCATCAGGCAGCCCGGAGGAGGGGCTCAGGAGGAGGGCTGACACAGGGGGCTGGGGTTACCTGTCCCAGGCCTCTGCGCCAGCATCCATGTCTCGGTCCCTTCACCAGCTCTGGCTCTGTGTCCGCAGCTTCTCAGCCTCGTCCTGCCTTGCCGTCCTCTCGGGGTGCTTTCCAAGGACCCAGGAGCCTTATATGCCATCAGAGCTCCTGGAAGCGGCTGAGCTGGCATTACGGGGACACACCCCTTGCTAGACTCACGCTACTCATGCCACCCTCGTGGGTGTCGACACAGGAGGAACTTCTCTGCCAGCTGTCATGTCCCTAAGTCTTTGGGGTCAAGTTAAGTTTTGGTTTCCCTGCTCTGACGAAGGCCCTACCTGGAAGTCTGAAGGAGTGACCGAGGGCAGGTGAGGTTCGGGGAGGGTGCGGGCTCTCTGGGCAGCAGGGACCAGCAAGGCGGGAGGTGAGAGGACAGGCGTCCCCCCTGGAGGAAGGTCCCGGCCCAGGACACAGGGCCCTGTGCAGGCTCCTGGGCAGCCCCACCCTGAGTCCCAGTCAGCAGCCAGCACGGCGCGGGTGGGGGGTGGAGGGGGAGGCCCAGGCTCCCCGTGGCCAGCTGGGTGAGACACCTGGGCACCCACACACGACAGGGGCCATGGAGGGCGGGAGTGTCTGGTCTGAGAAGCCGCAGCGGGGCCTTCATCCCTGGACCTGCCAAGGGAGGAGGACAAACACGTACTGAGCTACCCTGAGAGCACACCGCCCAGCGGGTGATTGCAAACTGGATGTGGAGCCTTTGGCCCATCGCCTGCAGGGGAAAAGAAAGGCTCCCAGAGGGAATGGGACTTGGCCAGGACCCCACAGGCATGGATGGATGCAGGGATGGGGGGATGCAGGCGTCCCACTGGGTAGCCACCTGAGCCGTTTCTGTTCACCCCCAGGCCTCGATGAATGAGGGGGGATTCTCATTCCAGCCCTGAGCAGGTCCCTGAGCCCTAGTTGGCCATTTGAACCCTCGGGGTTGCCCCTCTGTCCCACTGACTCCCCCATTCTGGCTTCCCTTAGAACCCTCAGTCCTGGCCCAGTGTCCCCTCCCTGAGGGATGTGTCTGTCCTGGGCTAGCTGGGCCAACCGGGGTCTGAGTCACACCCTGGCTGCCTGCACCGAGAGCTGCCGGGCTGATCACCCTCCCAGGCTGTCTAGTCACATCCTGAGAGTGGAATCCATAGCACCGTGGCCCCTCCTTCTCGGGCTGCCATTCCCTGGTCCTGGACAGAGGGGAGGGTGTCCTCCCCGTACCTGCGCTGAGCCATCTCCCACGTCTTCCATCCCCTAGACCCGGTGCCCTCTAGCACTGATCCCGTCCCCTGGGGGCCCAGGTGGTCTCTGGGCCGTCCTGCCTGCTGCCCATACTTCCCAGGTCCCAGCCCGTGCATACAACAGACCACACATAGCCCGCAGTCTCCAGCCCCCCTGAGCAGGAGCCCCCATCCCTACCTGGATCGGGGCTGCAGAGGCCAGGCCTGCCCCTGAGGATTTGGTCTCCAGCTGTTGCCTTCCAGGAGGGAGGATCCCACCCTGATGCAGGCCTGGTTCTCCTCCAGGACCTCCAAAGTCCCTCTGGTCACTCACCCTGATTGAGGGAGCACTGCTGGTCCCCCTACACCGTAGGTTTCCGTGGAGGGACCCCTGTGCACCCAGTCCCGCGCTGGGGGCAGAGAGGGCTCCAGGAGTGTGGGGTCCTGCTGCACAAGCCCCTGGCCCCGGGAGGACTCCAGAGGGGGAGCCCCCCACATCGGCCCCTGCCTTCCCAGGGGGCTGCTGCAGCCAGAGCACCCACGTCTCTCTGGGCTCAGCCTGCATCACTGGCTCTGCTGAGCGAAGGTGCCCCTTCAACGGTCCTGTAGCATTTTGTGGGGAGATCAACGGGGGCTTCATGGCAGGGAGGGCACTTTGCTCCTGCCTCCTCGGGGGCAGTCTCCCTGCCAGCCTAGCTCCTCTGCCAGCAGCTCTGAGGTCTCCAGTTCTGGAATGTTCCCGGCACCCCCTCCTTCCTGGCTCCCCTGGCCCCAGCCTGGCCTGATCTCCCCTGCACTGGCTGCCGCCTGGCTGCCCGCTCGAACACAGGCCAGACTGGCCCAGGGTGTCTCCATGTCCGGAGGTCAGTTTTGCAGGCGGTAAGGGGATCCTTGTCCTGGGAAGACCAGAGGGCACATCATGGATAACAGGGCTTTGCCCTTCCCCCGAAGCTTATGTCTTGAGCCACCTGTCTGAGTCTGGGTGACAAGGGGCAGGAGCACCAGGAGACACCACCTGGGCCGTGGGTGGGCCTCCCCTCTCTGTTCTCGTGCCCCTTGTCCTTCCTGAAGGACCTCCACCCCGGCATCCTCCCCCACACCCTCCCCCCTCCCCCGGAGCCTGACTCCCTGGTGTAGCAGAGGCCCAGGGACTACTGTGTTCCCTGGCCCGGTGTCCCCCGAGGCCAGGGGAGGACACGCTTTGGTAAAGGCCACAGTAGAGCCTGGTGGTGAACTCTGGGTCCAGGAGGAGCGCTCCACACCCCAGACCTGGACATGACCTCAAAACACACAAGCAGCTTCCCTCAGTCTCCGGGGCCAGAAGCAAGAGGAGTCCAATCCTGTTCCATGGGGAACGACAGCCCTGTCCCCCACGTCTGCCTCTGGAACACTGATTGCACGTGTGAAAATATCCCTACGGGAGTCCCGCTAGAATTCTCCCTCAAAGCGTGTGACGGTCCCAGAAGGGAAAGGAGGGCCTGGGTCCCTCGTGAGAGCAAATGTGTGCCCCCTTACCCCAAACTCTGGGCGGGGGCAGCCCATGCCAGGACTTACCCCGTTCCCCTGTCAGGAAAACTGGGAACAGGGCGGGCTGCCCCGGTGGGGGGTGGTGGCGGGTCCAGACTGGGGTCAGAGACACAGACTGAAGCCAGAGGACCCCAGGGAGGGCACACACACGTGGGCTCAGCCTGAGTCTCTCTGGGGCTCAGGGAGTGGAAGGTCTCATTAGTGTCTGGACTCCGGGCCGGGTTGCTCTGGATGAAGCCCCAGCCCTGCTCCCTGTGGGTAGCCTCCCCTCCCTAGAGCCAGGGGCCAGGACAGGTGGCCCGTGCCCAGCCCAGGATGAAGCAGTCTTCCCAGGCCGTGTCATGGCCCCTTCCCAGCACCTCCTGGTGGTCCCTGGGTCATGGGCCAAGCTCTGGGACTGGGGTCCTGGGGAGACAGGGTCNAGACAGGGTTCTGGGGAGACGGGGTCCTGGGGAGATGGGGGTCAGGTCTTCCTGGAACCTACCCTCTGAAAACACTGGCTATGTGGACCTTCCTCCCCTTGTGAGACCTCTGTCTTCTACCTGGGTTGCCTGTCTGCCCTGAGTGACTGCATTGTGGATTTTTTGGTGACTTCCTTCTAGTAACAGAATTGGGGATGCTGTCTGAGTCCAGAAAACAAAACCAAAAAGGCGTGATTTGATGATGCGTTTCTTCCAGCAACTACCCCTTGGGGAGTGTCGACATTGTCTGCTTTCCTGCCCTGGGGAGAGTGCTCTGGGTGTGTCTGGGAACCCCGAGGAAGTTCCTTTTTTTAGTCACTCTGCGTGCGTGCGTGCGTGCGTGCGTGGGTGTGTGTGTGTCTCTCTCTTTTGATTCAGGGCAGCTGCCCGGGCACAGCTCTGTGCCAGGTCCCACATGTGTTTGTATATATGGGACGCCTGAGTTCCCGGGGCAGACTGGTGAAACCACGAACTGAAAGCAAGCATAAGCCTCTGGTCACAGAGCCAGGAAGCAGTGCCACCTGCCCTGGGCGCAGACCCAGAAATTAAGCCACAGCCTTGAGCCCTCTGTGGCCCCTGCCCTGAGGTCTGTCTCAGTTCTGAGCACTAGCTCCAGGACGGCATTCCCCTTCTCTGTGGCTCTTGTTGGCTGCTCCTCTCCCCCCTGCCTCCTCTCTGGGCACAGCCCTGGACGCCCCATCCTTTCCCCTGATCCTTCCCCAGGAACTGGCCCCATCCTGCATCTCAGGTGTGACCACAATGCTGAGGTCACTGCTCGCCCTTCCTCCCCAACGTGGGCTGCTAGGGTGTGAGCCAGAATGTCCGGAGGACTGGGGGGTGCACTGTGAGTTGAGTGATTTATTAAACAAGGATAGCCCCTCTATTTTTTTTATTAATAACATCATCATTTATTGAGGAATAATGATCTCAGACATAGTCTAAAGCACTTGACATTTGCTTTGTCATTTAACTGCCACAACAGCCCCCATGGTCCTTCATTGCCACTGTCCGTGTGTTTAGGGGGAGAAACCCAGGGCCCCTGAGTATGGAGAAGCCTGGGCTCAGACTGAAGTCCAGAGCTTTCTGACTGTAAATCGTCCCTACAGAGACTCCACGGGGGAGCTGCTCCGAAACCGAAACCGGGGATGCAGGACGAGCACATGGGGGCTGAGGGAGGGCGGGTCTACCCCCGGAGACTTGGGGGGAGGCGTCGGGATAGGGCTGCAAGTAAGGAGCCTCAGCAGAGAGGTGAGTGGTGTGGCCAGAGCAGGACCAGAGCCAGAAAGAAGGGTCTGGAGAGAGAGGAGGGTAAGGGGTTTGGTTGGGGTCACTCAGAAGAAGGGGCCAGCGAGCAGGAGAGCTCAGAGAGGGGGAGGACAAACGCGGTCTTTGAATGAAACGCCCTAGGAACTGTAAATGAGTGGGTCTGTCTCGGACCACACTCACACTGGGTGACCACACTTCCCAGGCACAGGCCAGGGTGTTAGGTTGGCCCTGCCCTCTTTGGCTCTAGGATGAGACCCGGTGCCTGGAGGTGGGCAGCCCTCTGGTCGCAGAGGAGAATCGCAGAAAACAGTCACGAAGAGCTGAGCTGGGGGCGTCGGGGGCCCGAATTCTGACAGCATCCCTGACTTTATAAAATGGAATTTTCTATGCGACAGAGAACACCCAGGAGCCTGGGTGAGAACTCTCGCTCAGCGCAGAGTGAAGGCCCAGACACTTCGTCTGTTACATTTTGGTGATTCCCCTCTTCTTCTGAGAGCCCAGGATGGAGGCCAGACCCCTACTTGCCAACATGAACCCTCCTGTCCCCTGCCCCCTCCCGAAGTCTACACNGACAGGGTCCTGGGGAGACGGGGTCCTGGGGAGATGGGGGTCAGGTCTTCCTGGAACCTACCCTCTGAAAACACTGGCTATGTGGACCTTCCTCCCCTTGTGAGACCTCTGTCTTCTACCTGGGTTGCCTGTCTGCCCTGAGTGACTGCATTGTGGATTTTTTGGTGACTTCCTTCTAGTAACAGAATTGGGGATGCTGTCTGAGTCCAGAAAACAAAACCAAAAAGGCGTGATTTGATGATGCGTTTCTTCCAGCAACTACCCCTTGGGGAGTGTCGACATTGTCTGCTTTCCTGCCCTGGGGAGAGTGCTCTGGGTGTGTCTGGGAACCCCGAGGAAGTTCCTTTTTTTAGTCACTCTGCGTGCGTGCGTGCGTGCGTGCGTGGGTGTGTGTGTGTCTCTCTCTTTTGATTCAGGGCAGCTGCCCGGGCACAGCTCTGTGCCAGGTCCCACATGTGTTTGTATATATGGGACGCCTGAGTTCCCGGGGCAGACTGGTGAAACCACGAACTGAAAGCAAGCATAAGCCTCTGGTCACAGAGCCAGGAAGCAGTGCCACCTGCCCTGGGCGCAGACCCAGAAATTAAGCCACAGCCTTGAGCCCTCTGTGGCCCCTGCCCTGAGGTCTGTCTCAGTTCTGAGCACTAGCTCCAGGACGGCATTCCCCTTCTCTGTGGCTCTTGTTGGCTGCTCCTCTCCCCCCTGCCTCCTCTCTGGGCACAGCCCTGGACGCCCCATCCTTTCCCCTGATCCTTCCCCAGGAACTGGCCCCATCCTGCATCTCAGGTGTGACCACAATGCTGAGGTCACTGCTCGCCCTTCCTCCCCAACGTGGGCTGCTAGGGTGTGAGCCAGAATGTCCGGAGGACTGGGGGGTGCACTGTGAGTTGAGTGATTTATTAAACAAGGATAGCCCCTCTATTTTTTTTATTAATAACATCATCATTTATTGAGGAATAATGATCTCAGACATAGTCTAAAGCACTTGACATTTGCTTTGTCATTTAACTGCCACAACAGCCCCCATGGTCCTTCATTGCCACTGTCCGTGTGTTTAGGGGGAGAAACCCAGGGCCCCTGAGTATGGAGAAGCCTGGGCTCAGACTGAAGTCCAGAGCTTTCTGACTGTAAATCGTCCCTACAGAGACTCCACGGGGGAGCTGCTCCGAAACCGAAACCGGGGATGCAGGACGAGCACATGGGGGCTGAGGGAGGGCGGGTCTACCCCCGGAGACTTGGGGGGAGGCGTCGGGATAGGGCTGCAAGTAAGGAGCCTCAGCAGAGAGGTGAGTGGTGTGGCCAGAGCAGGACCAGAGCCAGAAAGAAGGGTCTGGAGAGAGAGGAGGGTAAGGGGTTTGGTTGGGGTCACTCAGAAGAAGGGGCCAGCGAGCAGGAGAGCTCAGAGAGGGGGAGGACAAACGCGGTCTTTGAATGAAACGCCCTAGGAACTGTAAATGAGTGGGTCTGTCTCGGACCACACTCACACTGGGTGACCACACTTCCCAGGCACAGGCCAGGGTGTTAGGTTGGCCCTGCCCTCTTTGGCTCTAGGATGAGACCCGGTGCCTGGAGGTGGGCAGCCCTCTGGTCGCAGAGGAGAATCGCAGAAAACAGTCACGAAGAGCTGAGCTGGGGGCGTCGGGGGCCCGAATTCTGACAGCATCCCTGACTTTATAAAATGGAATTTTCTATGCGACAGAGAACACCCAGGAGCCTGGGTGAGAACTCTCGCTCAGCGCAGAGTGAAGGCCCAGACACTTCGTCTGTTACATTTTGGTGATTCCCCTCTTCTTCTGAGAGCCCAGGATGGAGGCCAGACCCCTACTTGCCAACATGAACCCTCCTGTCCCCTGCCCCCTCCCGAAGTCTACACACACACACACACACACACCCGGGGCACAACTGTAGGCACAGGAACCGGGGGGGGGGGGATAGATCCAGGAGCTCACAGACTCAGGGCCTAGGTCTCCACCCCCAGGAGGAGGGGCTGTCAGAGAACGGAGCAACGGCCTCGCTGGCCCAGACAGGTGATAGCCACAGCTTTCGGAATAACCGCAGGTTGTCAGAGTCTGAAACAGAAACAGGCCCCAGACGCTTTCCTCAGAGAACTCAGAAGTGGGCATGGGAGGGCCCCACGAGGCTCCATTTGTCTTGGGAGTGGGAGAGACTGGGTATGCTGGACGCAGCCACAGCCTTTTCCTGCGTGAGTATCTGCGTCTCTCTGAAGCAGGTGCAGGTCGGTAAAGTGAGTAACATCAGTAACAGGAGTCAGTCGTTCCACGTTCTGCTGTGCTGCGGGTCCCCAGCGCAGAGCAGAGTCAGGACTCCAGCCCAGCCCAGAGGGGGCCCAGAGCAAGCACTGGAAGCCAGGGACACAAATGGGAGGGTTCTGAGCAGGGAGAATGCGCTGGGGGGAGAAGGGACAGGGACAGCAGCACATGGCTCATACCAGCCTACGTTTTCCTTGCAGGCTGAGGCACAGCTGGACATCGGGTCTCTGTCTCTGGCCTGTGAGCCTTGCGAGTGCATCATGTTAGATGACTTCCTCCTCTGGATATCCCTGGGACCTCAGGACGCACAATTATGACAAACCCTGGTGTCCCATACCCCTGTGCCTGAGCACCCGGGCCCAGGCACCCCAGGATGCAGCACAGCTCGTCCTACAAGCACCGACAAGGCAAAAAGGAAACACCCGGGGATTACTGGGCACACCCAAGTGCCTCTCCAGCTCGGACCGAAGTCAGGATGTTAAAACTTCGCAAAGGGTAGTTTTTGGAAAAAACGCATCATCAAATCACGCCCTTTTGTTTTGTTTTTGTTTTCTGGACTCAGACGGCAAGTCACCAAAAAATCCACAATGCAGTCACTCAGGGCAGACAGGCAACCCAGGTAGAAGACAGAGGTCTCACAAGGGGAGGAAGGTCCACATAGCCAGTGTTTTCAGAGGGTAGGTTCCAGGAAGACCTGACCCCCATCTCCCCAGGACCCCGTCTCCCCAGAACCCTGTCTCCCCAGGACCCCGGTCCCAGAGCTTGGCCCATGACCCAGGGACCACCAGGAGGTGCTGGGAAGGCGCCATGACACGGCCTGGGAAGACTGCTCCATCCTGGGCTGGGCACGGGCCACCTGTCCTGGCCCCTGGCTCTAGGGAGGGGAGGCCACCCACAGGGGGCAGGGCTGGGGCCTCATCCAGAGCAGCCTGGCCCAGAATCCGGACACTAACAGGACCTTCCACGCCCTGAGCCCCAGAGAGACTCAGGCTGAGCCCGCGTGTATGCGCCCTCCCTGGGGTCCTCTGGCTTCAGTCTGTGTCTCTGACCCCAGTCTGGATCCCCCCCACCCCAAATTCCCTCTGTTGCAAGTAAGAATCAGCTAAGTCTTATGGTGGGGGTGTCTAGAAATCAGAAACCTGCCCCTGCCAACCTATCCTATTGTCAGCCACGCTGATCAGCAATGACAGCCTCGCTGTTGAGAATAGAAAGAATGAGTCTAAATATTGGGGAGGAACCCTCACATTTGAGGTAGGGGGGAGGGCGGGAGGTTCTCCAGTCCTCACCCCTGCTACCTGCCCCGCCCTGAGAGGAAGCCTGAGGGAGGGGCCTCCCTGCTCAGAAGCTGAGCTCTGCTGTTTCCTGACACAGGGCATCTGGGACAGAGCCCCCGGGTCAGGGCCCACACAGGACAGGGCACTGGGCAGAGCCCCCCGCAGGCCTGGCATCGCCCTCCCGCTGCTCTCTGTGGAGTCCACACCCCTGAGTGGAGCCCTGGCAGCCGGTGGGTCCGCACAAGGCCTTCCCGAGGCCCGGCACAAGTCCCCGGTGCCTCCTCACAGACTTCTGCTCCCCAGTCAGGGCCTAAAGGGTGTCCCAGCCTCACACAGTGACTGTAAGGGGCTGGAGAGAGGCCTCATTCAGGTTGGGACAAGGGAGGGACTGAGAGGAAGGGATAGAGGACCATCGTCAGGTGGGGAGGAAGGGGCTGTCAGGGAGGGCTGGCACCCCAAAGTGGACGAGCTGGAGGAGAGAAGCGAGCCAGAGAGAGGATAGAAAGGAGAGGAGAGGGGCACAGCGGGGCCCAGGTCTGCTGTGGAGGACGGCACAGAAGGAGCCTGAGGACAGGACTCTGGGAGAGAGGGGCTGCCAGCCAGGGAGAGCTGCCCCCGGGGGTGGACTTTGGGGCTGTAGCCCAGGAGACAGGAGGGGAGGGGCTCAGCGCTGCTATCAGCACCTGTCCGTCGCCCCCCCCCCGCCCCTGCTCCCCACTCCCCTCCAGGCACCTGTCTTCTCCTGCTGGGCTCCTGGGCCCCAGGGGCAGCCTGCCCCCAGACAGCACCTCCTCCAGCCTGTGTGGCTCACTCCCGGGAGGAGAGAGAGGGGCACTGACCCCAGCCTTTGGAGCCTGTGCGTCCTTCCATGGGCAGGAGCCGTGTCCCTCCCTGGCGGGTAGCAGAAGGGAGACCCCAGAAACAGGGTTCCCACTGGGGATTCCTCCGGAGACCCTTTTGTGCTGCAGAGGGAACCAGATTGTCCTCCAGGCTCGTCACCTGGAACCTAGGGACTGACCAGGGGCTGTGTGACCAGTCAGTGTCCAGGGCTGAGGACAAGGTGTGACATGGTTGTTCCTCCACGCACGATGCTGCCGTGGAACAGAGGGGATGTCTCCGCTCCCGTGGGTCCCTCAGTCCGCAAATACTCCCTCCGTCCTGCCCGTTCGGGCTCCCGGCTTGAGCAGCGTGGCGCTGGGAGGCCGAGCTGGTCGGGCCGCCTCGGGGGCCTCGCCAGAGTGATAAGTGTAAGAATCGCGGGTTATGCAACTTTACAAGCGACATCCTAACCTCAGATACCACGTTCAGAAGGAAAAAGAAAGGGGCTCCCCTCTAGGGGAAGAAGAAGTTATACAGGCTCCCACAGGAAACAATTACTTTTCAGAAAGGAAGCCGACTTGGCCTTTGTTTTCACAGACAGAACTGCGGCAGCAATCTCAACCACTCCCGTGTCCAACTAGAAGCCCACCGTTAACATGCTTTCGTAGACGTTTGCTCAAGTAAAGCTGTAAATGGGGCGCCATGTGAACACCCCATGCCCACGGCCGACTTCAGAAACAGACACAGGACAGCCGACCTGGGCGCCCGGGCCCCCTGTGTCCTGCCCGCTGTAAGGTTCGGGAAAACCAGTCACCCCTGCCTTCCAGCTCGGACTCAGGAGGGGCGAGGGAGTCAAGGGAGAGGACAGGCACAGCCCTGGGAGAGGGGCAGCCTCTGGCCTGCGGGCGGTCCCTTGTCCCGCACTTGCACCCAGACTGTGCCCACGCCTGTGGGCCTGCTCCCCCCGCCCTCCCCGGCACTTCATTCCTGGTCCCCCAAGTCTGACACATGTCCTGAAAAGAATGCATACTCTTCAAATACTGGGAGGACCACATCGATATTCAAAAGGACGCATAATATTCTCTCCGTGGGGCTGAGCCCTGGAGACTCACTTGATCCAACCAAGGCCCTAAGGAGCACACCTAGGTTCTTTCCAAATGTTCAGAATTCTCCAGAAAGCTGCGGTGTTGAGTTGTGTAAATGCTCTGGCATTTTGGACAGATGGTCAGAGGAAGTCCCCGAAGAACTGGACGCGGGAGTTTTGGTCCCTCTGACAGACTTCCCTGTGACAGCTTGCATGGAGCTCCTCTCCCACTGGAGGCTGTGAGAGGCGCCTGGTGACACCACACCCCCCCTGGCCCTCCTGCATCTGGGAGGTCCTGGCAGGGGAGGAATAGGACCGCCCCGCGGCCTGGGAGCAGAGCAGCCCGAAACCATGTCCTGGCCACTCTTCTGGAACAAAATCCCTGTGTACTGAGCTCAGATCACTCTGGAGGACGGCCCCACCTGCCACAGCGGGGCTCAGCAGAGTCACCCAGTTAGAGGGTCCCATGTTGGCCGCCTAAAGCTGCTCCGTAAAGGAGAAGGGGTTCAGTTTGGGTCCTGTGGGGTCAGAGGGCATGGGCAGGGGAGAAGCCCAGTGGCCAGGGCGACAGAGGATCAGTGACCTTGATGAGGGAAAGGAAGGCAAGCTGAAGACAAAGCAGAAGCTGACACCCTGCAACCCCCCCACCATGGGATGTATGTGACATTCCTCAGGCACTCCTGGCTGCCCTAAAGGACAAAGAAATAGTCCTTACTACCTACAGCCCATTGACAAGTCCTTGAAACAGGCATGGTGACATTCCTCTAGGAATTCAGCTGCCTTGATGTTAATACTTTGCTAAGGGCAAAAGGCAGTCGTAGCCTGACCCCCCTCCCCTCCACCAAGATCCTGTAAGTGTACTTGAACGTATAAAAATTCCTTTGGAAACTTCCTTTATCTCTAACCCCCCAAGATACGTATTGGCAATCATCNCACCCCTGGATGTATGCAACGTTCCTCAGGCACTCCTGGCTGCCCTGAAGGACAAAGAAAGTCCTTGCTACCTACAGCCCATTGACAAGTCCTTGAAACAGGCACCGTGACATTCCTCTGGGAATTTAGCTGCCTCGATGTTAATACTTTGCTAAGGGCAAAAGGCAGTCCTAGCCTGACCCCCTCCCCTCCACTAAGATCCTGTAAGTCTACTCTAATGTATAAAAATTCCTTTGGAAACTTCCTTTATCTCTAACCCCCCAAGATACGTATTGGCAATCATCCCCAAGCATATGGCCCACCGATACACATCTGAAGGGTCTCAGGACTCAGGTTTTATTAGACAGTAATAAATGACCTTTTCCCAA
>NC_048232.1:81913885-81915503 GCF_002007445.2 Ailuropoda melanoleuca
AAGTCACCAAAAAATCCACAATGCAGTCACTCAGGGCAGACAGGCAACCCAGGTAGAAGACAGAGGTCTCACAAGGGGAGGAAGGTCCACATAGCCAGTGTTTTCAGAGGGTAGGTTCCAGGAAGACCTGACCCCCATCTCCCCAGGACCCCGTCTCCCCAGAACCCTGTCTCCCCAGGACCCCGGTCCCAGAGCTTGGCCCATGACCCAGGGACCACCAGGAGGTGCTGGGAAGGCGCCATGACACGGCCTGGGAAGACTGCTCCATCCTGGGCTGGGCACGGGCCACCTGTCCTGGCCCCTGGCTCTAGGGAGGGGAGGCCACCCACAGGGGGCAGGGCTGGGGCCTCATCCAGAGCAGCCTGGCCCAGAATCCGGACACTAACAGGACCTTCCACGCCCTGAGCCCCAGAGAGACTCAGGCTGAGCCCGCGTGTATGCGCCCTCCCTGGGGTCCTCTGGCTTCAGTCTGTGTCTCTGACCCCAGTCTGGATCCCCCCCACCCCAAATTCCCTCTGTTGCAAGTAAGAATCAGCTAAGTCTTATGGTGGGGGTGTCTAGAAATCAGAAACCTGCCCCTGCCAACCTATCCTATTGTCAGCCACGCTGATCAGCAATGACAGCCTCGCTGTTGAGAATAGAAAGAATGAGTCTAAATATTGGGGAGGAACCCTCACATTTGAGGTAGGGGGGAGGGCNTCAGGTTTTATTAGACAGTAATAAATGACCTTTTCCCAACAACAGCTAGCCCCCTCAAGGTCCTGGAAACCTTGCTTCCAAAATTCCTTAGAGACTTACGCTATTCCTAACCCCCTCCCAACTTGAGGGTATATAATGGGCCATTCCTCACAACCCCGGGGCAGGAGCTCTTTCTGCACACGGGTCCTGTCCCTGTGCTTTAATAAACTACCATTTTGCACCAAAGATGCCTCAAGAATTCTTTCTTGGTCGTCGGCTCCGGACTCCACCCCACTGAACCTCACGTATATTCCCCAACCTCATCAAGCTGAGGCAGGGGCCCTGGGGACTGTCATCACACGTGGGGGGTCTGAGGGAGGGAGCACGCAGCCTCTGGGTCTCAGGGGTGACCATGTCTCCAACTCCAACAGAGAAAAGCGTGAGATGTGGCCTCACGAATCAGCTGAATTTAGGGCTGGGCTGCCCGGGGAAACCAGCAAAGGCAACAAAGGCTTCCCAGGCTGTTCCCAAATGGTTGGAGATGCAGAGACAAAAAAGCACCTGCCTGGACCCCTGGAAGCCCTCCGTACCTTCCTTTCTTCTCCCTCCAGTAGCCTGGTGCCCCCAGCTGACTTTCACTTTCTCGGACAGTGGACGGGTGGCACGAGGCTAACCTATGTTACCATCTGGTGCAACTGGCCAGTGGTGCCCGTGTGGTTTCACAACAACGTCCTTCACAGCCAGGCACCAGGCAGGGACAGGCCCACACATGCCCGATGTGCAGGAGAAAAGTGCAGCTGTCGGTGGGCTCTTCTCAGTCATACACCTGTCCTCCCAGCGTGTGTAGCTCAAAGGTGTTGGTGGCATGGCAGTGGGTGGGGACAACAAAGATGGAAGCCCGGTCCTGAGTTGTCCCCTCGGCTGGCGGGGCCAAGGCCAG
>NC_048232.1:81915603-81921811 GCF_002007445.2 Ailuropoda melanoleuca
TTCCTTCTCCCCCAGGCTCCTGCTGCCTCTTTCCAGTCCCTGTGCTCACTTCAGCTTAGCTCTGCTGTCCCCAGTCAGTCCCCTGTCGTTCTATCCCTCCCTCCCTTCTTCCGTGTCTTCCTCCCTACCTCCCTCTGTCCCTGCCTCCCTCCATTTTTCTTGTCATGGATCCTTTGCTTCTCTCCAACTGCCCAGAATGTTTTACTGTCCTCTCTGATCCCGATTCTGTTCCCGCCCTCCACTTTCTCCTCTCTTCCCTCATGGCGGCCTCTTTCCTTCCCTTGGAGCTTCACCTCTCACAACTAGACTTGGTTTTTCTGTGTCTCTCTTAGATCCACCATGAATTAAGGCCTTTAGTTTCTGCTTCGACCCTTGGGGCTTTCCTCTCCAAGATGCCCTGGCACGAGTCACCTCACACGACCACGGCCTGAAAAAGCCCTTCTTGGAGATGCCACCTTGCAACCTGAGCCATGTCCCTATGTCACCACAGACAGCTGAAACCCCAGTGTGTCCCTGTGTCATGGTGTCTTTTTGGGCTCCTCAGTAGAGTTTGGAGTTTGTCTTTTCATCCTGGTTCTTTTCGAGCAGGAAACAGCATCCTTTGCTCCCTCACATTGATGTCCAGCTGCTACGGGAGCGGCTGTCGCAGCCCAAGTGCCCTCTGATGCCCAGCTCAGTCCGTCTTGGGAACGAGCACGCACCTGCTGAGACAATGGATGGAGGCTCTGTTCCACCCCACTGCTCACTCAGTCCTTGGCTCAGCAACTCTGATCACAGGCTGTGCCCTTGCCTTTCAACTGGGCCCCATAAAAGGGGGCTCCTTAAAATAGTCATGGGGTATATTAGTTACCACAATAACAAAAGTTATTGGGAACCCATTCTTACATATTTCCAAAAAATATTTTTAGTAGTGTTGGCATCTACTAAAACACCCAAGCAATTTGTAATAAGTAGAGTAAGAAAGAAAATCTCTTCTCTCACGCCTGCTGCCCACCCCACCCAGCCCTTTGGGAGAGTCCTGTTTCCTGTGGTTGTAGATCATCAGTTCTCCTGGCTGCAGGATAGTCCCTCCAGTGAGTATGCTGCATTTCCTTTACGAGCTCTGCTGTCATGGGCACTGGCTGCAGGCAGGGGACTGTGGCAGAGTTCAGGAGGCCATAGGGGTGTAAGAAGAACTGAGGCTATCCAAACCCAACTTCACCAAAGCTACACTCTTTCCCCAGAACATACCTCATTAACTCATTCACTTAGTCTCTTCAGTGTTTTCCAGTCAGATATGGGCTCTGGTGTTGGTCCTAGTGTGAATTCCCTGATTACCAGGGAGGAGTTGAGGTGAGGTCTTTGTTTTAGACTCTACAAGGGAAATCCTATCCACCTTCTTCCCCCCCCCCACTCTTATTTTTTTAAGATTTGGCTCTACCAATCTTCTATTGGCTTTCTTGCTAACTAGCAATATTTCACAGCCTCATTCTAAAAAAAATTTCAAATCTTCATAAATACAGAATAATGTAAGAAAGAGATGAAAATGTCCCTTCCTGCCACCACAGAAATTGAGGGAGAGAGATCTTGCTGTGTCATAATATTAGTTCAAAGAACTAGTTCAATGAATCTGAATGTAAGATTAAAATCTCACATTCACAGAGCATCAGTCTTGATTTTCTGTGCTATTGTGTGAACACCAGCAGCTATTACCCAGCAGTATAGAGTAGTGGTAGGAGGAGAGACTCTGGAAGCCAGCTACCTGAGTTCCAATCATGCCCCTACCACTTACTGGATTATGACATCTGGCAAATTCTTTAGCCAAATTATAAACATATGAATTGGAGATAATAATAGAACTTTCACCTAGGTGTTTGTGAGGCTTTAATGAATTTGTTCATATATATATCTACATATATTATGAAGAGTGCCTTACCTATAGTAAACATTATAAGAAGGTTTGCTGTTACCTATTACTAGAAATCTGCCTCTGAAAATAGCACTAAACATCATCTTGTAAAAGTATCTTAGATCCATACACTGAAAACTACAAAATGTTACCAATAAAAAGCAAAGAAGATGTAAAAACAAAGGGAGAGATATACCATGTTCATGGATCAGAAGGATCCATATTGTTAAAATGCCAGTTCTGCAGATTCCATGTAATCACAAGTGCATTCTCAGGGTTGTGCCCCCTTGCAGCAGCTCTGATGCATGGACTTGGCCAAGGTGAAATACATTTGCCAAATTCCCCTTACAGTAGTCCTAGATAGAGGTGGCCCCAAGAGAGGCTAGTTTGGCCAATTGAGTGGGATGCTGTGAAGAAGCAGTCTTCTCTAACAGGCTCCCATGTTGAGGTGCTGACTTGACTCACCTCCTTAGTGTGAAACCACAACAGTAAGAACCTCTCCCACATCCTCCTTGAGCTTCTCCCACCCTGGAACGAGGTATAGTTTGCTAGCCCCGTGGCAAAGGAAGTGTTAAGAAAGAAAAAAAACAAACACAAAATGGAGTCGGTTACTCCCCGTGACAGCAAGCCAAGACTCAATTGCAGGCTCAATCTGTCCTAAGAACATAACCTTTTATTAGTCAATATGAAATTTTGTAATTGGCCCTAGTGAGGTCATCTGCTTGATAAAAACCCTACTGGTCCCTTCCCCCCAAAAAGAAGATGTGCAGGACTGAAACAACCTTCTCTTTTGTTTTGCTAACAACTTCCTTGTCCACCCTCTACCTATGAAAACCTTCACTGGTACAATGCCTCAGAGCATCTCTACTTGCTAGGTGTGGTGCTGCCCAATTCCTGAAGCATTTAATGAAGCCAATTAGATCTTCAAATGTACTCAGTTGAGGTTTATTTTTAACAGGACCCCACAGGACACCCAGACCACTAAAGTCAGGGGCAAAAACAAGGACATGGGTTTCTGCCCATTCTCACGAGCTCTACAGCTCATCCCTTAGGCTCCCGTTTGTCCTTGCTCTCCCACTCCCTACATCCGCCATCCCATCACAAAGTTCTTGTGCCATGGACTTCATTTCTGCTGCACACCGGACATGAAGACAACACCTTACTGACACTGCTTAACCTGCCCCTACCATGGCATAAAGTCAGAGTCCCATAAGAAGTCCTCGTATGCTCCGTATGATCCAGCAATCCCACCTCTGGGTATATAGAGCAAGATAGCTCTGTAGAGAGCAAGACAGAGTCACTCGCGTCAAGCAGTGAGTCATGTCAAGCGTTGATGTAAGCAGCCCAAGGCACTGTAGGTAGGACCAAATATCCCCGAAACCAGCACAGGCTGACAACGCCCGGCACTGAGAACCAGCAGACCCATGGGCAAAGGCTGACTAAAGTCCAAAGGAGTTTTAAAAGGAACTGTAGCAAACTGTGCATCTCTCCAGATGCTGATCCTTTTACATCTGGCCACAGCAAAAAGGCAACTGTGGCCGAAGGCTCTGCCCAGTTGATCTCTGAACATAATACAGATCTCCACTGCTTGAACGTAATAAGCAGCAAGTGCCAAGAGCTGAACAGGACTGGACAGAGGCCTCGTCTTAACTGTGTGCCCACAGACCGACTTCGAGTTTAGTTCAACAACTTTGTAACCCTTGTATCTTGTTTGTTGTGTGACCTTGTTTTGTGCTTTGCTTGGTGTGACATGTATGAAGCCAATTTAGGAATTGGGCGTATGAAATGTCATTGAGTTTGGAATCCTGAACTTGCTTTACAATTACATTAACCTCGCTTTAGGACTGAATAAAGCTGGCATTGTAGAAAGACAACTCCTGCATACACCCTCATAGCATGCTTGTGACAATAGCCAAAGGAAAGGAAATCAGTATTTTGAAGAGATACTTGCACCTCTATGTTCATTGCAGCATTATTCACAATAGCCAGGCTGTGGAAACAACTTAAAAGTCCAACTGACTGATGAATAGATAAAGAAGATGTAGGAGGTTTTATATATATATATATATATATATATATATATATATATGAAGGGAATAACAAAAGCATTAAAATCAAAACCTAGTACTTTGAAAAAAATAAGAGAGAAAGCAAAAAATAAACTAAATTATGAGTAAAAAAAATGGGGTCTTTTTTTTTTTTTAAAGATTTTGAAGTAATCGCTATACTTAATGTAGAGCTCAAACTCATGACCCCGAGATCAGGAATCACATGCTCCACCGATTGAGCCCGCCAGATGCCCCTGGGGTTGTCTTTTATAGAAGTGTAGAAAGTCGGAAGAGAATACTATGAACACACACCAATCGGTTTGAAAAATGAGACTGAATGGATAACCTTCCAGAAAAAAATATGATAAAAATGATACCATGGGGCGCCTGGGTGGCACAGCGGTTAAGCGTCTGCCTTCGGCTCAGGGCGTGATCCCGGCGTTATGGGATCGAGCCCCACATCAGGCTCTTCTGCTATGAGCCTGCTTCTTCCTCTCCCACTCCCCCTGCTTGTGTTCCCTCTCTCGCTGGCTGTCTCTATCTCTGTCGAATAAATAAATAAATAATCTTAAAAAAAATGATACCAAAAGAAATACAACACATGGATTAACCATAAACCATTAAAGAGATGCAATTTTTACTTAAAATGACCACATAAACAACCGTATCAACTAACCAGCCCCAGAGGTTTTATGGTAAGTTCAATCAACCATGTAAGGATCAGAATTGAACTTTCCTAGGAAACTAGAAGAAAGTTGAACTCCCCAACTGATTTTGGGTAGGTACAATAATCTTGATTTAAAACTAAATAGGAAGAGGGTGCCTGGCCAGCTCAGTCAGTGGAGCTTGTGACTCTTGGTCTTGGGGTTGTGGGTTCAAGCCCCACGTTGGGTGTAGAGATTACTTAAAATTAAAAAAAAAAAACTAAATAAGAACATGAGCAAGAAAAATTATAACCATATTTATTTATAAATGTAGATGCAAAAATCATAATTAAACTGTTAGCAAACAAATATTCAAGCCAAGAAAGATTTAAAGACTATGGGACTTCAACTATACTAAAAAAAAAAATATTAAAAAAAAAGATAAAGAACTTGGGGTTACAATTTTCTTTTCTTTTCTTTTTTTTTTAAGATTTTATCTATTTTTATTTGAGAGAGAGAGAATGAGTGGGGGGAGGAGCAGAGGGAGAAGACTCCCTGGAGCATGGTGTGGAACTCGTTCAGAGGACCCTGGGATCCTGGGATCATGACTTGACCCGAAGGCAGATGCTTAGCCGATGGAGCCACCCAGGCACCCTGGGACTTACAATTTTCTATTTCCCTCTTAGAAGAATTTCCCTTAAAATGGAAGGACAGGAGTCCCCTTTACGACTGCTACTGTTCAACACTGTGCTGTTGTCCAAGCCAGTGTCCCAGGAGCCACAATAAGGCACAAGAGCTGTGGGGATTGCAAATGAACGGAAACTATTAGAAATAGTAAGCAAGTTCTCAGTGAGCAAGTTCTCAGGTGGATCCAACTTCAACTTAGGAAAATTAGTAGTATTCCCAGATACTAGCAACAAATGACAAGTGTAAAGGTAGCTGAAGGCTACAATAGCTCCCAAAAAGTTTACTAGAAGTGAACCTAACAAAACGTGTGAGACCTTTTTGAAAAAGTACAGGAAACATAAAGAGAAGACCTATAGAAATTGAGGTATATACCATGTTAATGGATAGAGACCCTCCGTTCCACCAAGATGTTTATGCTTCCCAAAATTTCTTCCCCCTCTCCTTCTCTCTCTCTCTTTCTTTAGCAAAAGTGAGACGGTGCCCAAGGGGAATACCTCCATGATGACATGGAAATGCCCCCTGTCAAGGCTGGGCCTTATAATAAAGGGTAAAGAAGCAGCCAAGGAAACCTGCACAACCAAAGAGCCCAGGTTGGGGAGGCAGCAGGAGGGACGCGGTGCCCATCACTCCTTTGTCAGGATTACAGGCAGGGCTGAGGGTGAGGACTCCCCCCAGTCTCCACCAGGACACCAGCTTCAGGGGCAGCTCCTCTAATTTGCATCTGCTATGAATCTACCTCCCAGCCAATGCGCCTTTGCCTCTTTTATTTCCCATCAGGAAGCTCCCATCCCTGCTAGGTGCAGCACTGGCCCAGCTACCATTACTCACGGGGCCTCCAGGGAGGTAGCAGGGAACACGACTTCTGACCTCCAACCTCCAGAAAGGCAGCCACAGAGCCCCGAGATTGAGATTCAGCTCCGGGTGTAAGGCAGCACCCCCCC